>NC_092244.1:18787591-18925091 GCF_036320965.1 Panulirus ornatus | reverse complement strand
TGTTGTTTGCTGATGATACAGCGCTGGTGGCTGATTCATGTGAGAAACTGCAGAAGCTGGTGACTGAGTTTGGTAAAGTGTGTGAAAGAAGAAAGTTAAGAGTAAATGTGAATAAGAGCAAGGTTATTAGGTACAGTAGGGTTGAGGGTCAAGTCAATTGGGAGGTGAGTTTGAATGGAGAAAAACTGGAGGAAGTGAACTGTTTTAGATATCTGGGAGTGGATCTGGCAGTGGATGGAACCATGGAAGTGGAAGTGGATCATAGGGTGGGGGAGGGGGCGAAAATTCTGGGAGCCTTGAAGAATGTGTGGAAGTCGAGAACGTTATCTCGGAAAGCAAAAATGCAAGGTAGCGCAAGGAAACAGACGAAAGAAATGGCCCAACCCACCCCCATACACATGTATATACATACGTCCACACACGCAAATATACATACCTACACAGCTTTCCATAGTTTACCCCAGACGCTTCACATGCCCTGATTCAATCCACTGACAGCACGTCAACCCCGGTATACCACATTGATCCAATTCACTCTATTCCTTGCCCTCCTTTCACCCTCCTGCATGTTCAGGCCCCAATCACACAAAATCTTTTTCACTCCATCTTTCCACCTCCAATTTGGTCTCCCACTTCTCGTTCCCTCCACCTCCGACACATATATCCTCTTGGTCAATCTTTCCTCACTCATTCTCTCCATGTGCCCAAACCATTTCAAAACACCCTCTTCTGCTCTCTCAACCACGCTCTTTTTATTTCCACACATCTTTCTTACCATTACGTTACTTACTCGATCAAACCACCTCACACCACACATTGTCCTCAAACATCTCATTTCCAGCACATCCATCCTCCTGCGCACAACTCTATCCATAGCCACGCCTCGCAACCATATAACATTGTTGGAACCACTATTCCTTCTAACATACCCATTTTTGCTTTCCGAGATAATGTTCTCGACTTCCACACATTCTTCAAGGCTCCCAGGATTTTCGCCCCCTCCCCCACCCTATGATCCATTTCCGCTTCCATGGTTCCATCCGCTGCCAGATCCACTCCCAGATATCTAAAACACTTTACTTCCTCCAATTTTTCTCCATTCAAACTTACCTCCCAATTGACTTGACCCTCAACCCTACTGTACCTAATTACCTTGCTCTTATTCACATTTACTCTTAACTTTCCTCTTTCACACACTTTACCAAACTCAGTCACCAGCTTCTGCAGTTTCTCACATGAATCAGCCACCAGCGCTGTATCATCAGCGAACAACAACTGACTCACTTCCCAAGCTCTCTTATCCCCAACAGACTTCATACTTGCCCCTCTTTCCAAAACTCTTGCATTCACCTCCCTAACAATCCCATCCATAAACAAATTAAACAACCTTTTCTTTCAAACTATCCAAACTATTTCAAACTATATATATATATATATATATATATATATATATATATATATATATATATATATATATATATTCCCAGGAGATAGGGGAGAAAGAATACTTCCCACGTATTCCCTGCGTGTCGTAGAAGGCGACTAAAAGGGGAGGGAGCGGGGGGCTGGAAATCCTCCCCTCTCAATTTTTTTTAATTTTCCAAAAGAAGGAACAGAGAAAGGGGCCAGGTGAGGATATTCCCTCAATGGCCCAGTCCTCAGTTCTTAACGCTACCTCGCTAACGCGGGAAATGGCGAATAGTTTGAAAAAAAAAAAAAAATATATATATATATATATATATATATATATATATATGTTTCCTTGCGCTACCTCGCAAACGCGGGAGACAGCGACAAAGTATAAAAAAAAAAAAAAAAAAAAAAAAAAAAATATATATATATATATATATAGTGGTTCCAACAATGTTATATGGTTGTGAGGCATGGGCTATAGATAGAGTTGTGCGGAGGAGGGTGGATGTGCTGGAAATGAGATGTTTGAGGACAGTATGTGATGTGAGGTGGTTTGATCGAGTAAGTAATAATAGGGTAAGAGAGATGTGTGGTAATAAAAAGAGTGTGGTTGAGAGAGCAGGAGAGGGTGTTTTGAAATGGTTTGGTCACATGGAGAGAATGAGTGAGGAAAGATTGACCAAGAGGATATATGTGTCAGAGGTGGGGGGAATGAGGAGAAATGGGAGACCAAATTGGAGGTGGAAAGATGGAGTGAAAAAGATTTTGAGTGATCGGGGCCTGAACATGCAGGAGGGTGAAAGGCATATATATATATATATATATATATATATATATATATATATATATATATATATATATATATATATATATATATATTTATATGTATATGCCTTCTCCAGATCCATAAATGCTACATACAAATCCATTTGCTTTTCTAAGTATTTCTCACATACATTCTTCAAAGCAAACACCTGATCCACACATCCTCTACCACTTCTGAAACCACACTGCTCTTCCCCAATCTGATGCTCTGTACATGCCCTCACCCTCTCAACCAATACCCCCCCATATAATTTACCAGGAATATTCAACAAACTTATACCTCTGTAATTTGAGCACTCACTCTTATCCCCTTTGCCTTTGTACAATGGCACTATGCACGCATTCCGCCAATCCTCAGGCACCTCACCATGAGTCATACATACATTAAATAACCTTACCAACCAGTCAATGATACAGTCACCCCCTTTTTTAATAAATTCCACTGCAATGCCATCCAAACCTGCTGCCTTGCCGGCTTTCATCTTCCGCAAAGCTTTTACTACCTCTTCTCTGTTTACCAAATCATTTTCCCTAACCCTCTCACTTTGCACACCACCTCGACCAAAACACCCTATATCTGCCACTCTATCATCAAACACATTCAACAAACCTTCAAAATACTCACTCCATCTCCTTCTCACATCACCACTACTTGTTATCACCTCCCCATTTGCGCCCTTCACTGAAGTTCCCACTTGCTCCCTTGTCTTACGCACTTTATTTACCTCCTTCCAGAACATCTTTTTATTCTCCCTAAAATTTAATGATACTCTCTCACCCCAACTCTCATTTGCCCTCTTTTTCACCTCTTGTACCTTTCTCTTGACCTCTTGTCTCTTTCTTTTATACATGTCCCACTCAATTGCATTTTTTCCCTGCAGAAATCGTCCAAATGCCTCTCTCTTCTCTTTCCCTAATAATCTTACTTCTTCATCCCACCACTCACTACCCTTTCTAATCAACCCACCTCCCACTCTTCTCATGCCACAAGCATCTTTTGTGCAATCCATCACTGATTCCCTAAATACATCCCATTCCTCCCCCACTCCCCTTACTTCCATTGTTCTCACCTTTTTCCATTCTGTACTCAGTCTCTCCTGGTACTTCCTCACACAAGTCTCCTTCCCAAGCTCACTTACTCTCACCACCCTCTTCACCCCAACATTCACTCTTCTTTTCTGAAAACCCATACAAATCTTCACCTTAGCCTCCACAAGATAATGATCAGACATCCCTCCGGTTGCACCTCTCAGCACATTAACATCCAAAAGTCTCTCTTTCGCGCGCCTGTCAATTAACACATAATCCAATAACGCTTTCTGGCCATCTCTCCTACTTACATATGTATACTTATGTATATCTCGCTTTTTAAACCAGGTATTCCCAATCACCAGTCCTTTTTCAGCACATAAATCTACAAGCTCTTCACCATTTCCATTTACAACACTGAACACCCCATGTATACCAATTATTCCCTGAACTGCCACATTACTCACCTTTGCATTCAAATCACCCATCACTATAACCTGGTCTCGTGCATCAAAACCACTAACACACTCATTCAGCTGCTCCCAAAACACTTGCCTCTCATGATCTTTCTTGGTGCATATGCACCAATAATCACCCATCTCTCTCCATCAACTTTCAGTTTTACCCATATTAATCGAGAATGTACTTTCTTACATTCTATCACATACTCCCACAACTCCTGTTTCAGGAGTACTGCTACTCCTTCCCTTGCTCTTGTCCTCTCACTAACCCCTGACTGTACTCCCAAGACGTTCCCAAACCACTCTTCTCCTTTACCCTTGAGCTTCGTTTCACTCAGAGCCAAAACATCCAGGTTCCTTTCCTCAAACATACTACCTGTCTCTCCTTTTTTCACATCTTGGTTACATCCACACACATTTAGACACCCCAGTCTGAGCCTTCGAGGAGGATGAGCACTCCCTGCGTGACTCCTTCTTCTGTTTCCCATTTTAGAAAGTTAAAAAATACAAGGAGGGGAGGATTTCTGGCCCCCCGCTCCCGTCCCCTCTAGTCGCCTTCTACGACATGCGAGGAATGCGTGGGAAGGATCTGGAGAAGGCATATGGTAGAGTTGATGGAGGTGCTCTGTGGAAGGTATTAAGAATATATGGTGTGGGTGGCAAGTTGTTAGAAGCAGTGAAAAGTTTTTATCGAGGATGTAAGGCATGTGTACATGTAGGAAGAGAGGAAAGTGATTGGTTCTCAGTGAATGTAGGTTTGCGGCAGGGGTGTGTGATGTCTCCATGGTTGTTTAATTTGTTTATGGATGGGGTTGTTAGGGAGGTGAATGCAAGAGTTTTGGAAAGAGGAGCAAGTATGAAGTCTGTTGGGGATGAGAGAGCTTGAAAAGTGAGTCAGTTGTTGTTCGCTGATGATACAGCGCTGGTGGCTGATTCATGTGAGAAACTGCAGAAGCTGGTGACTGAGTTTGGTAAAGTGTGTGAAAGAAGAAAGTTAAGAGTAAATGTGAATAAGAGCAAGGTAATTAGGTACAGTAGGGTTGAGGGTCAAGTCAATTGGGAGGTAAGTTTGAATGGAGAAAAACTGGAGGAAGTAAAGTGTTTTAGATATCTGGGAGTGGATCTGGCAGCGGATGGAACCATGGAAGCGGAAATGGATCATAGGGTGGGGGAGGGGGCGAAAATCCTGGGAGCCTTGAAGAATGTGTGGAAGTCGAGAACATTATCTCGGAATGCAAAAATGGGTATGTTTGAAGGAATAGTGGTTCCAACAATGTTGTATGGTTGCAAGGCGTGGGCTATGGATAGAGTTGTGCGCAGGAGGATGGATGTGCTGGAAATGAGATGTTTGAGGACAGTGTGTGGTGTGAGGTGGTTTGATCGAGTAAGTAACGTAAGGGTAAGAGAGATGTGTGGAAATAAAAAGAGCGTGGTTGAGAGAGCAGAAGAGGGTGTTTTGAAATGGTTTGGGCACATGGAGAGAATAAGTGAGGTAAGATTGACCAAGAGGATATATGTGTCGGAGGTGGAGGGAACGAGGAGAAGTGGGAACCAAATTGGAGGTGGAAAGATGGAGTGAAAAAGATTTTGTGTGATCGGGGCCTGAACATGGAGGAGGGTGAAAGGAGGGCAAGGAATAGAGTGAATTGGATCGATATGGTGTACCGGGGTTGACGTGCTGTTAGTGGATTGAATCAGGGCATGTGAAGCGTCTGGGGTAAACCATGGAAAGCTGTGTAGGTATGTATGTTTGCGTGTGTGGATGTATGTATATACATGTGTATGGGGGTGGGTTGGGCCATTTCTTTCGTCTGTTTCCTTGCGCTACCTCGCAAACGCAGGAGACAGCGACAAAGCAAAAAAAAAAATATATATATATATATATATATATATATATATATATATATATATATATATATATATATATATATATACATATATATATATATATATATATACATATATATATATATATATATATATATATATATATATATATATATATATATAAACGGTTATGTAACGTATATATCCCTGGGGATAGGGGAGAAAGAATGTTTCCCACGTATTCCCTGCGTGTCGTAGAAGGCGACTAAAAGGGAAGGGAGCGGGATGCTTGAAATCCTCCCCTCTCCTTTTTGATTTTCCAAAAGAAAGAGCAGAGAAGGGGACCAAGTGAGGATATTCCCTCAAAGTCTCAGTCCTATGTTCTTAACGCTACCTCGCTGATGTGTGAAATGGCGAATATGAAAAAAAAAAAATATATATATATATATATATATATATATATTTTTTTTTCCAAACTATTCGCCATTTCTCGCATTAGCAAGGTAGCATTAAGAACAGAGGACTGGGCCTCTGAGGGAATATCCTCACCTGGCCCCCTTCTCTGTTCCTTCTTTTGGAAAATTAAAAAAAAGAAAAAAAAAAAACAAGAGGGGAGGATTTCCAGCCCCCTGCTCCCTTCCCTTTTAGTCGCCTTCTACGACACGCAGGGAATACGTGGGAAGTATTCTTTCTCCCCTATCCCCAGGGATTCCCTGCGTGTCGTAGAAGGCGACTAAAAGGGGAGGGAGCGGGGGGCTGGAAATCCTCCCCTCTCGTTTTTTTTTTTGTTTTTTTTTTTTCCCAAAAGAAGGAACAGAGAAGGGGGCCAGGGGAAGATATTCCCTCAGAGGCCCAGTCCTCTGTTCTTAACGCTACCTCGCTAGCGCGGGAAATGGCGAATAGTTTGAAAGAAAAAGAATATATATATATATATATATATATATATATATATATATATATATATATATATATATTATATATATATGTTTTGGGAGCAGTTGAATGAGTGTGTTAGTGGTTTTGATGCACAAGACTGGGTTATAGTGATGGGTGATTTGAATGCAAAGGTGAGTATTATGGCAGTTGAGGGAATAATTGGTATACATGGGGTGTTCAGTGTTGTAAATGGAAATAGTGAAGAGCTTGTAGATTTATGTGCTGAAAAAGGACTGGTGATTGGGAATACCTGGTTTAAAAAGCGAGATATACATAAGTATACCTATGTAAGTAGGAGAGATGGCCAGAGAGCGTTATTGGATTACTTGCTAATTGACAGGTGCACGAAAGAGAGACTTTTGGATGTAAATGTGCTGAGAGGCGCAGCTGGAGGGATGGATGTCTGATCATTATCTTGTGGAGGCAAAGGTGAAGATTTGTATGGGTTTTCAGAAAAGAAGAGAGAATGTTGGGGTGAAGAGGGTGGTGAGAGTAAGTGAGCTTGAGAAGGAGACTTGTGTGAGGAAGTACCAGGAGAGACTGAGTACAGAATGGAAAAAGGTGAGAAGAAAGGAGGTAAGGGGAGTGGGGGAGGAATGGGATGTATTTAGGGAGGCAGTGATGGCTTGCGCAAAAGATGCTTGTGGCATGAGAAGCGTGGGATGTGGGATGATTAGAAAGGGTAGTGAGTGGTGGGATGAAGAAGTAAGATTATTAGGGAAAGAGAAGAGAGAGGCATTTGGATGATTTTTGCAGGGAAAAAATGCAAATGAGTGGGAGATGTATAAAAGAAAGAGACAGGAGGTCAAGAGAAAGGTGCAAGAGGTGAAAAAGAGGGCAAATGAGGGTTGGGGTGAGAGAGTATCATTAAATTTTAGGGAGAATAAAAAGATGTTGTGGAAGGAGGTAAATAAAGTGCGTAAGACAAGGGAGCAAATGGGAACTTCAGTGAAGGGGGCTAATGGGGAGGTGATAACAAGTAGTGGTGATGTGAGTAGGAGATGGAGTGAGTATTTTGAAGGTTTGTTGAATGTGTTTTATGATAGAGTGGCAGATATAGGGTGTTTTGGTCGAGGTGGTGTGCAAAGTGAGAGGGTTAGGGAAAATGATTTGGTGAACAGAGAAGAGGTAGTAAAAGCTTTGCGGAAGATGAAAGCCGGCAAATCAGCAGGTTTGGATGGTATTGCAGTGGAATTTATTAAAAAAAGGGGGTGCCTGTATTGTTGACTGGTTGGTGAGGTTATTCAATGTATGTATGACTCATGGTGAGGTGCCTGAGGATTGGCGGAATGTGTGCATAGTGCCATTGTACAAAGGCAAAGGGGATAAGAGTGAGTGCTCAAATTACAGAGGTATAAGTTTGTTGAGTATTCCTGGTAAATTATATGGGAGGGTATTGATTGAGAGGGTGAAGGCATGTACAGAGCATCAGATTGGGGAAGAGCAGTGGTTTCAGAAGTGGTAGAGGATGTGTGGATCAGGTGTTTGCTTTGAAGAATGTATGTAAGAAATACTTAGAAAAGCAAATGGATTAGTATGTAGCATTAATGGATCTGGAGAAGGCATGTGATAGAGTTGATAGAGATGCTCTGTGGAAGGTATTAAGAATATATGGTGTGGGAGGCAAGTTGTTAGAAGCAGTGAAAAGTTTTATCGAGGATGTAAGGCATGTGTACGTGTAGGAAGAGAGGAAAGTGATTGGTTCTCAGTGAATGTAGGTTTGCAGCAGGGGTGTGTGATGTCTCCATGTTTGTTTAATTTGTTTATGGATGGGGTTGTTAGGGAGGTGAATGTAAGAGTTTTGGAAAGAGGGGCAAGTATGAAGTCTGTTGTGGATGAGAGAGCTTGGGAAGTGAGTCAGTTGTTGTTCGCTGATGATACAGCGCTGGTGGCTGATTCATGTGAGAAATTGCAGAAGCTGGTGAATGAGTTTGGTAAAGTGTGTGAAAGAAGAAAGTTAAGAGTAAATGTGAATAAGAGCAAGGTTATTAGGTACAGTAGGGTTGAGGGTCAAGTCAATTGGGAGGTAAGTTTGAATGGAGAAAAACTGGAGGAAGTGAAGTGTTTTAGATATCTGGGAGTGGATCTGGCAGTGGATGGAACCATGGAAGCGGAAGTGAATCATAGGGTGGGGGAGGGGGCGAAATTTCTGGGAGCCTTGAAGAATGTGTGGAAGTCGAGAACATTATCTCGGAAAGCCAAAATGGGTATGTTTGAAGGAATAGTGGTTCCAACAATGTTGTATGGTTGCGAGACATGGGCTATGGATAGAGTTGTGCGCAGGAGGGTGGATGTGCTGGAAATGAGATGTTTGACGACAATATGTGGTGTGAGGTGGTTTGATCAATTAAGTAATGTAAGGGTAAGAGAGATGTGTGGAAATAAAAAGAGTATGGTTGAGAGAACGGAAGAGGGTGTTTTGAAATGGTTTGGGCACATGGAGAGAATGAGTGAGGAAAGATTGGCCATGAGGATATATGTGTCGGAGGTGGAGGGGACGAGGAGAAGTGGGGGACCAAATTGGAGGTGGAAGGCTGGAGTGAAAAAGATTTTGAGTGATCGGGGCCTGAACATGCAGGAGGGTGAAAGGCGGGCAAGGAATAGAGTGAATTGGATCGATGTGGTATACCGGGGTCGATGTGCTGTCAATGGATTGAATCAGGGCATGTGAAGCGTCTGGGGTAAACCATGGAAAGTTCTGTGGGGCCTGGATGTGGAAAGGGAGCTGTGGTTTCAGGCATTATTGCATGACAGCTGGAGATTGAGTGTGAGCGAATGGGTCATTTTGCGGCATTGATGATGATGATAGATGCGTTTATTTTTTTTTTTTTGTTCGTTCGTACGTTGGATTCGCTCAGATGGGGGAGGGGGATGTTATTCCATGTATGGCGAGGTGGCAATGGGAATGAATAAAGGCAGACATTGTGCATTGTGTGCATGTGTATATATGTATGTGTCTGTGTGTGTATATATATGTGTACATTGAGATGTATGGGTATGTATATTTGCGTGTGTGGACGTGTATGTATATACATGTGTATGGGGGTGGGTTGGGCCATTTCTTTCGTCTGTTTCCTTGCGCTATCTCGCAAACATATATATATGTATATGTGCACATATATATATATATATATATATATATATATATATATATATATATATATATATATATATATATATATATATATATATGTGTGTGCATTATTTATGGATGGCCCATAAATGCGTCACATTCAGGACCACTAACTGCTGCACCACAGAAATACTCTTAATACAAAGTAAAGGAAAGAATAATACAGACTCTGGGGCACCAGAGTAAGCAAAATAATTGGATCAGAAACTGATCAAAAAGAGATGCAAAAGGGCCTAAACACAATTTACATATGGGCACTTTAATGATGATAGAATTTGATAATCATTAATATGAGCAAATAAGTTATGGAATAAGTAAGAATACACTGTTGGATCCATATAAAGACCCAACTAAGAAAATGATAATGGAGGAACAAATGTGAAAGATGTGGGTGTCACCAAAAATGAGAAATTAGAATTCAGAGAAAATACTAAGAAAATAAGTGGTTGATTTTGAGAATTTTCATCACTTTAGATTGGAACATATCGATGAAAATGTTTAATGTGTATGTAAGAAGCAAATCTGAATACTGCTGTGTTGTGTAGTCACCAGTGAAACAAATTAGAGAGAATTCGTGAGCAGAATTGAAGGGATTGAAAACATGATGTACCCTGAAAGGCTGAAAGAACTGCAACTATGGAACAAAGAAAGAAGGAAAAATATATGATGTTCAACACATGGAAACACACTGAAAGTATAAAAGTAGATGTATTAAATCAGTAAGCCTCTCAACAAGGAAGTACAGAGTTATTAAATCCTCAAGGATGCTATGAAACGTACCAAAAGGAAATCGGCCAAAATCATTTGACAGTCCACCCGGTAAGTTAGAACACTTTATTCAATATGCTGTTAGGAGAAACTCAAAACATGCATGGAACAACTACAGAAACCCTTGAAAGACTACTTGACATGTGGTTGATATTAGTCCCAGATGAACAAAGGATAGATGATAATGTAATGCAAGTGGCGACTGAGAAGAATCTCATAATAGTAGGTACTTATAGGTACTCTCTCTCTCCCTTTTATTCTACAAGCAGGATAATGCTGTGAGCACTTTGCTCTATCCATGCCATTATGGCTAAATCTAGTCATAGGTTCATGTTTAGGGTTTTTTCCTCTCTTTCTGACAGTCTCCACATAACAGCAGATTTTGGGTATCAGAAACAGTATGCTGTACTAAGTTTACTAGCATTCCAACCATGAAGAAACAGAATAATTGTCAGCAGTGGTACCATGGAACATGCCAAGGAAATATCAAAGATGTATGAGTGCCTAATGACAAAAATGAAAAGTTTATTCATTGCTCTTCCATATGAAATAAATCTGCATGGGATTAATGCAGATATATTAAAAGTAACCTTGATATATATAACTGAAAGCAGTTCCAGGTGAGCCTAGGGTATTCAGTTGTACAATGTGGGAGGTGCCAGGGAGGGAAAAATTGCTAATAAAGTAAACTATGTTGAGAGCACTGTGTGCTAGTCCTACCTTAGGGAAGCTCTCATTGTAGGTACAGTAGTTATAGGTAGATATTCTCTCTTGCAAAATCTTATAGTAGGTACTCTTTCCCTTATGATATTTCTAGTATTATTCTTTTCTTTTTATTTTTGAAACTACCTCATTATTAGAATCCACTCCATTAACATGGGCATGTTATGGATTTAAAGTCATGCATCTTAATTTCTTTCATTTAGATCTCTTTCATTGGTAGTATATTTTATCCCATCCCATGTACTGTCAGTATCACTCTTGTACTTTTAATGTACATTTTTCAAGTTGAGATGAATATTTTTATTAAATGTATTATGCAGAAATATAGATAATCGACACAAATACTAGAGTTTACTAGTTATGGAGACTAATGCCATGACCATCCCCTTGAGGGACTTCCAACTGGAACAGGTTTAGTTTCAGAAGTGCAGGGTATTAGCAATTTCAGGGTTCCCTATTTACTGTGAGTGCCAAGTTTTAGAAAATTGAAGTTACCTTAATGTGGATTTTTATTAATGTGATGATTTTCCATATGTGTGATAAAATATTATGTAAACTTATATTTTTACCATGCTTTTGTAGAAAGAAAAGATAATCAATTTTTTACATACCTGACAATATTGATAGATAAGAAATAAGTGTTATTTTCCATTTATATGTGAGTTGTATTAGGTAAATCCTTCTTGCCTATTAAGGTGACACCATCTTATTTTTCATGTCATATCTTTATTTCATTGTTGAATTTCAATTTAGTAAAATATGTGTGCAGTATTATCATGTGTATGCCATCTGTGTGAATATTCTTTATTAGTGTGTGGATTTTTTGGAAAGCATGTCATTATCAAAACCTCTTCGCTGAAACTTTTGAATTTGTTCAAAATGTCTTTGCAATTTTTCATATAACGTTCTCTTATTATCATACTTTCATTTTCATGTTGTTTGGATAGTTGTTCATTTAGTTCATCCTAAAAAAAAAAGTGACTGTTTATCCCTAGAAATACACTTTCATATTTAAATTACTTTTGCTCACACCTTCACCCTGTCCTGCTTTTACTTGTCCACCAGTGTGAATTTGCATTTATTCCCACTCATCTCTATGAAATACACTTTTTCACATACTTTGCATCACTTCTATTTTAATGACCTTATTTTATCAGCATTCTATTTTTAACTTTACCTTTAATTTTCCATGTAACTTCCTCTGATTTCTTCATTTTCCACAGTCCTTTTTGTTGCTTTCACTTGGATCTTTTAAGAAATCTATATATATTACCTTTAACAGACTAAAGTTTTATTGTTAGAGACCCACATTCATATCATGAAGCATGAATAGGACTTACTCATTTCAACAAATTCATCATACCTGATGGCTGAGTATTCTTCCATTCATATTTTTTCCATAGTTCAAGCATTTTCCCATCTGTTCACTCTGTACTACCCAGTATTTTTTCTTTATGATCAAATATACATCTATCCAAACTGTACTTACATTTAACTGACCGGAAATGCAGCTGATTTAA
Organism: Panulirus ornatus; assembly: GCF_036320965.1. NCBI lineage: Eukaryota > Metazoa > Arthropoda > Malacostraca > Decapoda > Palinuridae > Panulirus > Panulirus ornatus. The sequence goes on along the minus strand of NC_092244.1, from coordinate 18,912,456 downwards.
TTTACAGCCACATTCCTGTTTCCTTTTTTGCCTGTCCCTCATATTCTTTTGCCACTTTTTTATAACTACTCAGCTATTTTCTTCTTACTACTTCAACATATGAAAATGATAGAATCCCTTACTTTGACTCCTCAGTCATTAATTCTTCACATCTGCATATGCTGTTAACTGTAACATTTTTGTTTAATGAGTCGGTATCTGAAGTGACTAGGTCATCTCAGCACATCCCTCTAGATTCAGCATTTTTACCTTTAACCAGCAATTCATTGCACTGAAACTTAAGCTCATGCTGTGTTTCATTCAGTAAGCCATTAATGTTTCTAGTGGATCCTGTTTTGATATCATACACTCTTGACAGCATTCAACCTTATCTGACTGTCATAACAATTCTCCAGGTTAATATTTCTCATATCTAGGGCAAAGTTAAGTTTCTCAGGTTAGTTTGACCCACTAACCATGTAACTTAATTTGCCTGTGCAAAACGATATACAAATTCTTCACAAAACAGCAAATTTTTGCTTCTGACCATAAAAGAGATAAACAAAATCGAATCAAACATGAAATGTAATGTATACATACACAAATTCACATTTTTACCGTGAATATGCTCACACAGATACAACAAAACTTTGATTAGTACCTTAATTCTTTTATAGTTATCACCATCTTTAATTTTGTATATGGATGGACGGACTGTCAGTGTCCACATATTGTTGTTTGGTACATTTGTTGTTTTATTTACAGTTACTTGGTTTATCCTTGGAAGAGACAGTATTGTGCTAGGAGATAGTATTATCTCTCTCTTGATCGGACTGGGCTGTCCCCCCTTTTGCATATCCATCAGCAACACTATTTTTTTTTTTCATAAAAGCCAACATAGTTTGGGCAAAAGCATGTTCTAACCATAGTCACTTCAGACAAAACTTAATAGATGCAAGAAAAAAAACATGCATGAAAGTTTGATTTGAGTTCCCTAGGTGTTTGTAGACCTAATTTATGAAGGTTGAAAGGTTATTAGAGGAAGGGAAAACAAAAACAACAGTAGAGAATTACATAGGTTTGCTATTTGAGGAAAGTTATCATGATGTTGGTCTTCACCATGAAGATATGAGGAGCATTAGGTATAAGTGTGCTGCAGCTCTAATTCGTGAAAGAAGGGACATACGCAGACAGCTCATGTGAGCAGTGACTGAAATAATACTTGTTGATAGAGAAGCAACACCAACACAGAGAGAAAGGCTTATTGAAGAGACAAGAAAACAGATTTAGTAAGGTAGAAGACTTGATTTGACATGTACAAAATCCCCAAGTTTTAGGAAGTTGATTCTGTGATGTTCATTTAATGAAGTTTTCAGGTTAGAGTGCTGGATATGGTTATGTTAATGTTATTGCATAGTTGAATAGCAAGAAACAAGTTTTAGAAGGAGTTTTGTGTAGAAACTGCATTTTATATCTGTTTCAGATTTAATTCCTATTCCATGATGTTTGGTGGATCTAAATTTAGAGAGGATAAAATGTGCAGCACAAGTAAAAGAATAGTTTTTGGAGTTAGGAGGAGAGAATTGAGTATATAGAATGAATAAGGTTGAAGGTTAAAGAAAGATCATTTATTGGGATAAGAAAGTGGTTAGTGGTAGGATGCCATTGTTGATAGCTCTAGAGGGAGGTATTTTTCCAACAGTGACTGCTGCTGTGTAATGACAGACAGGAAAGGAAATATATGCATTAGACCTGAAAACCTCAAACCAGAAACACTTGTGTACCAACTGTGTCTTAGTTCCACCTTTCTTATACACATACATATTGACTCCTCCGAGTCTTCTAACTCATTCCTGTATCTCCCATGACAATATGATTACATGAAAGTGCATTTGGGACTTTTGATTTATCAGCAGATACTATATCACGCGCATCACTATAACCTACTGTAATATGCATGAGATGTCGAAGAGAAGCAGATAGCCCAAAGAATGTGAGTTTAGTTAACAAGGACATTTACCACACCCTGTCAGATTCTCTAGAGATGTCGAAGACTTTGATGAAAGATTCAGCAAAAACCTGAAGAGTGAGGACTATGGTGGGTTACAGAGGAGAAAAGATCACCAGTAGACCTTGCACTTTGAAAGTTGTATTGAAGACTTGATATAAAGGAACGAGATTCTCAGTATAACTTTGGAAATGGCAGAAACAAGAACATTAAGGTGGTAATTAGTATGGTTAAAGCTATTTCCTTTTTTGTAAATGGGCAGAACCAAGGCATACTTCTACAAAGGAAATCCTTGTGTTTTTAGACTTTTGTCATCATTATAGAATCCTGCATGCTGTTTTATCAGACTGGTGAACCATGAGCTACATGTATTAGAAAATATTAAAACAATGGAGGCTTTTAAAGAAGCAGTATCTGACATAACTTCCATTTGTACAATTTATCTTTAAAATAGTGCTAAAATGCAATTTCTAAACAAAACTCGTAAAAACTCACTTGTTTCACATTATTCAGTTTCAGAACTTTTGTATTCAACTGTGCAATAATAGAAAGATGTACAGAAAACTTTCGAATACTTAAAGATACTGCCTGGATACAGTAATCATAGTGCATCTCACACTCCTTTCATATTTACTCTCCACATATTTTAATTCTCATACACAATGTTTTTTCCTTTCTTAACTTCCTCTATTCTTACTCCTACTCGGATCTCACCCATGTAATGTAGGTAGTTTTTATTGATATTTTCTCATCTATTCTTTTCATGTACCCATTCCACAGGGTATTGTTTTATTCGCAGCTCACATCCCAGACTAACCTCTCAGTTCTTGTTTCTTTCTTTATATCATGATGAAATTATTATCTTTTCATAAAGTTTATGTTAGCCTCATATGCTATAAGGAGACATTAAGAAAGAAGATGATTTTATTCTGTGCTCAGTGCACCAGCAATGCATCTGCCCTTCAGAATGTTTGATATTTCATCCTCCATTCTTGCATTTGTACTAAAAGTACTCCCCTCATATTTAGAAGTTAGGAACTATTATATCATATGTTCAGCCAAATTTCACATTCCATATTTGCTTCTCTGAACATAACTTTTTTTTTTTTATCAGTAATAGGTCTTTGTTTGATAATTTTGGTATCTTAAGGCATAAAGAAAGCTAAGAGAAAATTTTGAAACTTCAAATTTTCCCATGTAGAAATAACCATAATTAATATGATTTTCATGGTGCAAAGACAGCTGTGTCATGTAGACAGTCAGATTGTGATGCAATATGATATTACGTGTTGTGGTATAGAACCATTTGTTTTGAAACCAAATAATATTTTTGTATTTATTTGTGATGTGTTCTCATATATATATATATATATATATATATATATATATATATATATATATATATATATATATATATATATATATATATATATTAGTTATGAGCCTTTGTACAAGAAAAATAATTTTATACAATAATCTAGTACTAAGATTTATCCTTATACTTCACAAGTTGATACAAAAAACAAAAAAGGTGCTCTTGTAAAAAAGATTTTGTTTACAACAGAGAAGCACTTTTAGCATACTGAAAAAGTACATTATACAGATGATTACATAAAGCACGTTCTAAACATGTACTGAATATATGGTGTACTGTATGCATAATGAAGTGTTGATTAGGACTAAGATTGTAGATCATATCCCCAGCTATTTAATAGTGTATTATAACTAGATGTATAATAGTGTATAAAGTATAAGAGCAGCAAATTGTAAAATATATTGTGTACTTTCAAACTATTCTGCTCTTTATTTTATTTATTTACCTAGGTCTTAGATTTTGAGTTTGAAGACATGAGGGTTAGGTAGTACCTCTCTTAACTTATTGTATTATAGCGAGAATTGGAATTGTCATTTTGTCAGACTTAATAACCCTCAGTGTCTTCAAAACTTCTTTGTCTGTTTTCCTTTTATGCAAGGGAACATGAACTCGCATGTAGAATAGTCATACTTACAAAAGCTAAAGGTTCATGTGCTAGACCTCGCAACCATGTAAAGGTGATGTTATAATGGAGTTTGAACCGTTCATTATGTAGAAATTAATGAAATTTGTTGAATATCACGTGTTTGAAACAGACCTAATTATATGATTTGTCAGATTATAATTGTATACACTTTGTAACTGCAATGTTTTTACTAGTACATTCATTCTCAAATGTGATGATTTAATGACAGTAAGACATTTGTAATAGATGTCTGGTTCATGTTTGGATCTCCTTGGGGAAAAAGTTCTTTATTTTTAGAGGGAATTACAGTCTTATATTTTTTCAATACTGATATTTGCTAACAGTGTAATTCCTGATATTATGGCAATAAATTACTTGTTTCGAATACATTATAAATATTCATTTGTAATCATAATTAGATTTAGTGAAAAATTATAATTTTGAATTGATTGGTGAGTATTAGGGATGTAACAAAAGTATGCTGTAATTGTATTTTTTTTAGATAATATGTTGCTTACCTGAGACTGTACAAAGTTAAGGCTGAAATATATAAGCATTGTGTCCATTAGTTTATATAAATGTTTGCATGTGGACTCGAGTAAACAGACAAGAGGAAAAGTGCAAGTAGCTGCTTTTGTATGTGTCTGTGCATATGTTATCTTAGAGGGTGACTAAAGGGGGCAGGATACCTTCCCCTCCTTATATATTCAAAAGTTGGAACAGGAAAAGGAGCCAAGTGAGAAGTACTCTTCCTCCTCTGATTTTGTGTCTATATGATTAAGATAAAGGAGAGTTAGGTAATATGTATGAGAAGAGGAACCTGGAATTTCCAGCTTGGTGCAAAACAAAGGGAAAGGGTAAGAATGTTTTTGGAATGACTTAGGGGTAACGTCTGGGGTTAGTGTGAGGACTAGAGTTAAGGAAGGGGTTGTGGGAACATATGGAAGAGTATAAGGAAGTGAGCCCCAGACTGATATGGGTAAAAATGAAAGTGGATTATGAGAGAAGGATAATACTTAAGGCTTATGCACCTAGAGATGAGAGGACTAAGGAAGAGAGGCAAGTTTTGTAGGAGGATCTGATTGAATGTGTCAGAAGTTTTAATGCAAGAGACCAAAAATTAGTGATGAGTGATATGATTGCAAAAATGGGTAATGTAGCAGCTGATGGTATAAGTAGTGATTAAAAATGGTGAATAGCTTGTGGAGTTGTGTGCTGAAAGGAAATGGTGCTTGATTATACTTTTTTTTAAAAAGAGGACATACTTAAGGTTATATGGGTGAGTAGGAAAGATGGGAGGAGATAATTATTGGATTATGAACTAACTTATAGGCACGCAAAGGAGAGACACTTGTATGTGAATATGCTGAGTGGGGCAGCTGGTGGGATGTCTGGTCATTACTAGATGAAGGTGAAGGTTTGTAGAGGTTTTAGGAAAAGAGAAAATGATATTAGTGGAAAGAGGGTTGTGAAAGGGAGTGAGCCTGGAAGAGGCATGTGAAAAGAAGTACCACTGTTTCATACAACTTATCAGGTATAATGAATATACTTGTAAATTTGTTATTCAAACACATACCATTGTCCTCCTTGCCTTTATACAGTGCTACTATACATGCATTTTGACAATCCTCAGGCACCTCACCATGATGCATATATACATTGAAAATCCTTACTAACCACTCAATAACACATTGATCTCCTTGCTTAAGAAATTCATGTGCTGTTAATGCAGTGCACTTCACCCTTTCAGTCACCTTTATCCCATCAATTTAACGATTTCACTCAACAGACTTGTACCTCAGTAATTTGATACTCACTTTTGCCCTTCTTGCCTTTATACAATAGCAATGTACATGCATTCTGCCAGTCTCAGGTATCTCATACATTCAAAATCTTAACTAAACAGTCAACAACACAATCATTCCCAGTTTTAAGAAATTCACCTGTAATCCCATCAAATCCAGCCACTTTGTCACACTTCTTCTCACACAGTGGTTGCACCAGTTCTCTTTTTGCCAAACTACTTTCCAAGGCTATCTCACTTCATGTGTAAAACATCTCACATCTACCACCCTATCATCAAACACATATAACAACCCTCCAGAATATTCACTCTGTCTCATTTCTACCTCAGTTTTGCCTGTTACCACTTCCCCATTTGCCCCCTTCACTGATGTTCCCATTTGCTCGTCTTTTTTCAGTGTTGACCTCTGTCCAAAATATTTTCTTATTCTCTCAGATATTTGCTGATATTCGCTCATTCCAAATCTCTTTTACCTTCTTTCTCAGCCCCTCCACTTTCCACTTAACCTCTTGTCACTTTCTTTTGTACATTCTCCAATCACATGCACTCCTTCCCTGCAAAGAGTGCCCATACAAATCTCTTTTCTCTTTCACTAGGAACATAACATCCTCATCCTGTCACTCCTACCCTTTTTAACGTGTCTACCTCCCACCTCTTGTGTGCCACACTATTTTCTTGCTTATGTAAGCAGTACTTCTCTAAACACCTCCCATTCCTCATCCACTCCTTCAGCTAAATTTACTCTCACCTTTTTGCCATTTTACACTCAGTCTCTACTGGTATCACTTCTCCAAGCCTCATTTTAAATCTAACTCACATTCACACCCCTCTTCCTCCCCATATAATTTCCTTTTTTCCCTAAAGCCTTTACAAACCTTTACCTTCTCTACAAATCTTGCCCTTACCAATTAATGATCAGACATTGCACTAGCTGCCTCTCTCAGCACATTCACATCCAAGTGTCAATCCTTTGCTCACTTGTCAGTTAGTATGAAGTCCGATAATGCCCCTTTCCATTTTTCCAACTCACCTGTATACAATTATGCACATCCCTCTTTCTAGAATGGATATTCGCAATCACCCATCCTTTTTCATCTCCACAAGCTGTTCACTGTCTTATCCACACCACCAGATACCCCATTCTCCCTAATTGTACCCTCAGCCACCATATTGACCACTCTCACATTGAAATTACTCATAACTAATATTTGATCACTGACATTCACTCATTTCCTTCCAAAACAGTCATTTCTCTTCTTTAAAATTTTTCATCACCGGATCCACAAGCACAAATATCCACACCAGTCTGGAGCTACCATTCTTACCCTATTTCACACAGTTCACAACTCCTACTGCATCAGTGCTACCCCTGCCTTAGCTTTTGCCTTCACTCTAATCCCTGACTTTACCCCTAAGACATTCCCAAATCATTCTTTCTTTTTCCCCCATTAGCTTTGTTTTGCTCAGAGCTAAAACTTCCAGGTTCTTATTCTTAAATGAATGTGTGTGGATATAACCAAGATGAGAAGAAAGGAGAAATAGTAGTATGTATGAGGAGAGGAACCTGGGTGTTCCGGCTCTGTGTGAAGCAAAACTCAATGGTTTGGGGATATTATTTTGTGTAAAGTCAGGAGTTGGTGTGAGGGCAAAAGCTAAGGAAAGGGTAACATTATTACTGAAGCAGGACTTAGGGGATCTGTGAAAGAGTACAAGGAATTCAGCTCTATACTGATGTTAGTAAAAATGAAATTGGATTGCGAGGGATGGATGATTGTTAGTGCGTATGCACCTGACTATGAGTAGAAAGTTGATGAGAGGCAGGTGTTTTGGAAGTAGCTGAGTAAGCGTGTCAGCAATTTTGATGCAAGAGACGAGCATGTCAGTGAAGCCAGCCACCTTATCCACTCTAGTGTACAGGGATGCATGATTCAAATGCAAGAGTAAGTAATGTGGCAGTTAAGGGTATAATTTGGGAATGGGGTATTTAAGTGACTTGAATAGGAATGGTGAACAGTTTGTGGTGATGTGTGCTGAAAAAGGACTGGTGATTGGGAACACCAAGCTTAAAAAGACTGACATACATGAGTGTATTTGAATGAGTAGGAAAGTTGGTAAGAGGGCTTTATTGGCTTGCATACAGATTGCTTGGATGTGAATGTGTTGATGAGGGCAGTTGGTGGGATAGCTGATCACCAGAGGTTTTTGGAAAAGAGGAAATGATATGATTCAGAAGAGGGTGGTGAAAGTAAGTGAGCTTGGAACAGAGATGTGAGTGACGAAATACTGGGAGAGATTTGGTGTAGAATGGCAAAATGTGGTGGCATGCAGAAGGTGGCTTGTGGACAAGTGAGAAGGGTAATGATTGGTGGAATGACAAAATAAACTGCTTGTGAAGAGAAAAGAAGTGTATGGGTAATACAGGAAAGGAGTGCAAATGATTGGGATATTTTCAAGAGTAAGAGAAATTTGGTCAAGAGAAAGCTGCAAGGGTTGAAAAAGAGAGCAAATGAGCTTTGGGGTAGGCAATTATGAGTAAACTTCATGTAGAGTAAGATATTTGGAAAGATGTTTATAGTGTGATAAGAACAAGAGAACAAATGGGAATATTGGTGAAGAAGGCACATGGTGAAGTGGTAGGAGGGAATGATGAGTAAGAAGGAAGTGGAGTGAATATTATGAAGGATTGTTGAGTATTTTTGATGATAGGGTGACAGTTGTAGGGTGATTGTGTTGGGGAGGTATGTGGAGTGGGAAAGTCATGGAAAGGCTAATAGAGAAGAGATGATGAAAGCCTAGCATGAGATGAAATGTGGAAAGGCGGCTGGAGTGAATGGTACTGCAAGTGAATTTCTTAAAAAAGTGGATGACTGTGTTGTTTATTGGTGAGTAAGGATTTCCATTGTATATATTTATCATGGTGATGTACCTGAGGAGTGGCAGAATTTGTGTATAGTGCCATTTTATAAAGACTAGGGATACAAATGTGTGTTCAAACTGCAGAGGTATAAGCTTGTTAAGTGTACCTGGTAAGTTGTATGGGAGAATAGTGATTGAGAGGTTGAAGGCATGTACAAAGCACCAGAATGTAGAGGAACAATGTTGTTTTAGGAGTGGATCAGTTGTTTGCATTAAAGAATGTGTGTGAGAATTACTTAGAGGATGAGAAGGATATTTATATGTAGCATTTATGGATATGGAGAAAGCATATGATAGAGTTGTTAGAGATATTATGTGGAAGATCTTAAGAGTTTATGATGCAGGAGGAGAGTTCTTGAAACATTGAGAATGTTTTATCCTGAGTGTAAGGCATGTGTGCAAGAAGTTAGAGGAATGTTTAGTAGTTCCAGGTGAAGGTGAGTCTCTGGTAGGGATGTGTGAAGTCACCTTGATTGTTTAATTTGTATATAGGTAGGTTGATGAGGGATGTAAATGCAAATGTATATTGATGAGAGGAGCTGGCTGATGAAACAGCACTTAAGGAGGATTCAAGAGAAAAGCTGCAGAAGTGGGTGACTGAGTTTGGGAGAGTGTTTGTCAAAGGAGGAAGTTGAGAGAAATGTGAACAAAAGCAAGATCAATAGGTTTAACAGGGGAGGGTAACAAGTTAGTTAAAGTGTAAGTTTGAATAGAAAAACCTTGGAAGAGGTGGGCTTTCTTAGATACTTCTGAGTAGATATAGTTTCAAAAGGAACTATACAGGTGGCATTGAGTCATAGGGTGTATGAGGGATCAAAAGTTCTAGGAGCTTTGAGAAATATGTGGAAAGAGAGGTCATTCTCTGAGAGTGCAAAATTGGGTATAGATGTGAGGCATGGACTTTAGTTGAGAATGTGTAGAGAAGGCTAGATAAGTTGGAAATGAAATGTTTAAGGACAGTATGTGGCATGAGGTGCTTTGATTGGTTAAGTAATGAAAGGATAAGAGAGAGGTGTGGTAATAAGAAGAGTGTGGTTGAAGAGTGTGCTTAAATGAGTTGGACATATGGAGAGAATGAGGGAGGACAGGTTGACAAAGAGGAGGCATACAGGTTTGCAGAAAGCCTTATCCACCTCCCCATATATTTTCAAAGGCAGTGTCACATTTTAATATTCTTTTATCTCTCCTTTGGTCTTGATTACTATCTGCAGACATCTGGGCATGGAATTGGCAAGGTTCTTGAAGTATATTAGGTCTGTATTTTGGGTCCACATGGTCTTCATCTCCTGAATGAAGCAAGGCACTGATGAGGTGTTGCAGGGAGCATCTGCCTGATTGTGCTTTCTGAGTGCCCTCATTTTCTTGCTTCCAGGTGAAAATTTGGGCTTTCTCCTTAGAAAGGCAAGAGCCAACTAACTTGAAGTACAGGTGGAAGAAATACAGTTAGATTCTCAAAATGAAGTGGCCCCAGGATGAGTAAAGAGAGAACATCCTTCTCTCAAGATAGCCTAAGGCAATGACCAGATGTAAGATGATTTTACCCTGAGATCATCATATGCTTAAACTGGCAAGAAATGTTAGCCATGTACTGTACCACCTTTGAAGATATATGGGGGCAGACAATATTTTTGTAGACACTGTATATCAGAAGTGAAATGACAAGGAGAAGGGATAGACTAAATTGGAGATACAAGGACATAGTGAAATGGATTTTGAGTATTCAGGCCTGAGCAGGAAGGAGGGTGAAAGGTGTTCATAAGATAAATTGAATTGGAATAATGTGGTATACAAGGGGCAACATGCTGTCAGTGGAATGAACCAGGTCGTGTGAAGCAGCCAGGGGAAACCATAGAAAGATATGTGGGGCCTAGTTGTGGATAGGAGACTATGGTTTTGATGCATTGCACATGACAGCATGGGAATAGATGTGAGCATATGCAGCTTCTCTACATCTGTTCCTGTCACCATCTCGCTAATGTGTGAAATGGCGAACTAGTGTGAAAAAAAATGATATATATGTGTATCATATTATATATTATACTTAACCGCCTTCTCCTGCGTTAGTGAGGTAGTGCAAGGAAACAGACATGGAATGGCCCAACCCACCCACATACACATGTATATACAAAAACGCCCATGCACATATACATATACATTTCAACGTATACATACATATACATACACAGACATATACACATATACACACGTACATGTCCATACTAGCTGCCTTCATCCATTCCCGTCTTCACCAAGCCGCACACAAAATACCATCTCCCCCCTCCAGTGAGGCAGTGCCAGGAACAGACAAAAATGTCCACATTCATTCACATTCAGTCTTTAACTGTCACGTGTAATGCACCGAAACCACAGTTCCCTTTCCACATCCAGGCCCCACAGACCTTTTCATGGTTTACCCCAAACGCTTCACATGCCCTGGTTCAAATCAATGACAGCACGTTGACCCCGGTATACCATATCGTTTCAATTCACTGTATTCCTTACACGCCTTTCACCCTCCTGTAAGTTCAGGCCCCAATTGTTCAAAATCTTTTTCACTCCATCTTTCCACCTCCAATTTGGTCTCCCACTTTTCCTTCTTCCCTCCACCTCTAAAACATATATATATCCTCTTTGTCAATCTTTCCTCAATCATTCTCTCCATGTGTCCAAACCATTTCAACACACCCTCTTCTACTCTCTCAACCACACTCTTTATATTATCACACACATCTCTCTTACCCTTTCATTACATACTCGATCAAACCACCTCACACCACATATTGTCCTCAAACATTTCATTTTCCATCACATCCACCCTCCTGTGCACAACCCTATCTATAGCCCATGCCTTGCAACCATATAATATTGTTGGAACCACTATTCCTTCAAACATACCCATTTTTACTCTCCGAGATAACCTTCTCGCCTGCCACACATTCTTCAACACTCCCAGAACCTTCGCTTCATCGAATCCCAACCTGTGACTCACTTCCACTTCTATGGTTCCTTCCACTGCCAAGTACACTCCCAGATATCTAAAACACTTTACTTCCTCCAGTTTTTCTCCATTCAAACTTACCTCCCAATTAACTTGTCCCTCAACCCTACTGAATCTAATAACCTTGCTCTTATTCACATTGACTCTCAACTTTCTCCTTCACACACTTTACCAAACTCAGTCACCAACTTCCTCAATTTCTCTCGCAAATCAGCCATCAGTGCTGAATCATCATCAGCGAACAACAACTGACTCACTTCCTAAGCCTTCTCATCCAGAACAGACTGCATACTTGCCCCTCTCTCCAAAACTCTTGCATTCCCCTCCCTAACCACCCTATCCATAGATATATTAAGGAACGATTGAGACATCATGCACCCCTGCCGCAAACCAACATTCACTTGGAACCAATCACTTTTCTCTCTTCCTACTCGTACACATGCCTTACATCCTTGATAAAAACTTTTCACTGCTTCTGGCAACTTGTCTCCCACACCATATACTCTTGAAACCTTCAACAAAGCATCTCTATCAACCCTCTCCTATGCCTTCTCCAGATCCATAAATGCCACATACAAATCCATCTGTTTTTCTAAGTATTTCTCACATACATTCTTCAAAGCAAACACTTGATCCACATATCCTCTACCATTTCTAAGACCACACACTGCTCTTCCCCAGTCTGATGCTTTGTACATACCTTTACCCTCTCAATCAATACCCTCCAATATAATTTCTCAGGAATACTCAACAAACGTATGCCTCTGTAATTTGAGCACTCACTCTTATCCCCTTTGCCTTTGTACAATGGCACGATGCATGCATTCTGCCAATCCTTAGGCACTTCACCATGATCCATATATAAAATGAATATCCTTACAAACCAATCAACAACACAGTCACCCCCTATTTTGTAAATTTCACTGAAACAAGATCCAAGCCCGCCACCTTGCCGGCTTTCATCTTCCGCAAAGCTTTCACTACTTCTTCTCTGTTCACCAAACCATTCTCCCTGATCCTTTCACTTTGCACACCACCCCGACCAACATCTGCCACTCTATCATCAAACATATTGAACAAACCTTCAAAATACTTACTCCATTTCCTTCTCAGTTCATCAGGGCTTGTTATTACCTCTCCATTTACCCCCTTCACCAATGTTTCCATTTGTTCTCTTGTCTTACGCACTTTATTTACCTCCTTCCAAAACATCTTTTTATTCTTCCTAAATTCTAATGGTACTCTCTCACCCGAATTCTAATTTGCCCTCTTTTTCACCTCTTGCACTTTTCTCTTGATCTCCTGCCACTTTCTTTTATACATCTCCCAGTCATTTGCACTACACTCTCCTGCAATAACCACCCAAATGCCTCTCTTTTCTCTCTCACTAACAATCTTACTTCTTCATCCCATAACTCACTACCCTTTCTAATCTGCCCACCTCCCACCTTTCTCATGCCACATGCATCTTTTGTGCAAGCCATCACTGTTTGCCTAAATACATCCCATTCCTCCCCCAATCCCCTTACATCATTCGCTCTTACCTTTTGCCATTCTGCATTCAAATTCTCCTGGTACTTCCTCACACAAGTCTCCTTTCCATGCTCAATTACTCTCGCCACTCTCTTCTCCCCAACATTCTCTTTTCTTTCTTGAAAACCTCTGCAAATCTTCACCCTTGCTTCCACAAGATAGTGATTAGACATCCCTCCAGCTGCCCCTCTCAGCACATTAACATCCAAAAGTCTCTATTTTACTTGCCTATAAATTAACATGTAATCCAATAACACCCTCTGGCCAATTATACCTTCAACTGCCACATTCCTCACCTTTGCATTCAAATCACCCATCACTATAACCCGGTCTCGTGCATCATAGCTCCTAATACACTCATTCAGCTGCTTCCAAAACACTTGCCTCTCATGATCTTTCTTCTCATGACCAGGTGCATAGGCACCAATAATCACCCATGTCTCTCCATCCACTTTCAGTTTTACCCATATCAATCTAGAGTTTACTTTCTTACACTCTGTCACATATTCCCACAACTCCTGCTTCAGGTGGAGTGCTACTCCTTCCATTGTTTGCTCTTGTCCTCTCACTAACCCCTGACTTTACTCCCAAGACATTCCCAAACCACTCTTCCCCTTTACACCTTGAGCTTCATTTCACTCAGAGCCAAAACATCCAGGCTCCTTTCCTCAAACATACTATAGCTCTTTCCTTTTTTCTCATCAAGGTTACATCCACACACATTTAGACACCCTAATCTGAGTCTTCGAGGAGGATGAGCACTCCCCGCATGACTCCTTCTTCTGTTTCCCCTTTTAGAAATTTAAATACAAGGAGGGTGGTTTCTAGCCCCTGCTCCTTCCCCTTTAGTCGCCTTCTATGACTTGCAGTGAAAACGTGGGAAGTATTCTTTCCCGCGTTAAGAAGGTAGTGCCAGGAAACAGATGAAGAATGGGCCATCCACTCATATATGCATATGTGTACATAAATGTCCACATTCACACATACACATGCATATCAACGTATCCATAAATATACATTCCTGTCACTACCCCACCCCACAGGAAAACTGCATTGGCAACCCATGCTTTAGCGAGGAAGTGCCAGAAATGCAGACAAAAAGGAAGTCTGTTGTGGATGAGAGGACTTGGGAAGTGAGTCAGTTGTTGTTCGCTGATGATACAGTTCTGATGGCTGATTTGGGTGAGAAACTGCAGAAGTTGGTGACTGAGTTTGGTAAAGTGTGTGAAAGAAAAAAAGCTGAGAGTAAATGTGAATAAGAGCAAGGTTATTAGGTTCAGTAGGGTTGAGGGACAAGTTAATTGGGAGGTGAGTTTGAATGGAGAAAGGCTGGAGGAAGTGAAATGTTTTGGATGTCTGGGAGTGGACTTGGCAGCGGATGGAACCATGGATGCGGGAGTGAGTCACAGGGTGGGGGAGGGAGCAAAGATTCTGGGAGTGTTGAAGAATGTGTGGAGGGCAAGACCTTTATCGTGTAGAGCAAAAATGGGTGTGTTCATAGGAATAGTGGTTCCAACAATGGGCTATAGATTGGGTTGTGGGAGGATATGAAATGCTTGAGGACAATATGTGGTGTGAGGTGGTTTGATCGAGTAAGTGGTGAAAGGGTAAGAGAGATATTTGGTAATGAAAAGAGTGTTGTTGAGAGAGCAGAGGAGGGTGTGAAGTGGTTTGGTCACATGGAGAGAATGAGTGAGGAAAGATTGACAAAGAGGATGAATGTGTCAGAGGTTGAGAGAACAAGGAGAAATGGGAGACCAATTTGGAGGTGGAAGGATGGAGTGAAAAAGATTTCGAGCTATCAGGGCCTGAACATGTAGGAGGGTGAAAGGCGTTCAGGGAATAGAGTGAATTGGAACAATGTGGTATACTGGGGTCGATGTGCTTTCAATGGATTGAACGAAGGCATGTGAAGTGCCTGGGGTAAATCATAGAAAGGTCTGTGGGGCCTGGATGTGAAAAGGGAGCTGTGGTTTCGGTGTATTATACATGACAGCTAGAGACTGAGTGTGAATGAATGTGGTCTTTTTTGTCTTCCTAGCGGTACCTCGCTGGAGGTGGGTTGGATGATATTTCATGTGTGTTGGGTTGACGATGGGAACGGATGAAGGCAGCAAGTATGAGTATGTACATGTGTGTATATATGTCTGTGTATGTATATGTATGTATACATTGAAATGTATATGTATGCATATGTGCGTGTGTGGGCATTCATGTATATTCATGTGTATGTATACATTGAAATGTATATGTATGCATATGTATATGTGCGTGTGTGGGCATTTATGTATATCCATGTATATGTATACATTGAAATGTATATGTATGCATATGTGCATGTGTGGGCATTTATGTATATCCATGTGTATGTGGGTAGGTTGGGCCATTCATTTCTTCTGTTTCCTTGTGCTGCCTCGCTGACACGGGAGGCGGCTATTAAGTATAATGATGAAATAGAAAATATGTATATTTCATTTGATATACGTGATCGCTGTTTCCTGTTTGAGCGAGGTAGTGCCAAGAAACAGACGAAGTATGGCCCATCCACTCATATACATAATTATATACATAAACAACCAATACATGCACGTATACATACATATACATATCAACATATACATACACATAAACAGACACATCCATATGTACACATACACATATTCATACTTGCTTGCCTTCATCCATTACTGGCGCTGCCCTGCCCCACAGGAAACTGCATTGCTACCTCCTGCTTCAGGAAGGTAATGCCAGGAAAACAGACAAAAAAAGTCCACATTCATTCACATTCAGTCTCTAGCTGTCTTATGTGATGCACCGAAACCACAGCTCCCTATCCACATTCAGGCCCCACAGACCTTTCACATGCCTTGGTTCAGTCCATTGAAAGCATGTTGACCCTGGTATACCATATTATTTAATTCCCCCTATTCCTTGCACGCCTTTCACCCTCCAGTATGTTCAGGCCCCGATCGCTCAAAATCTTTTTCACTCCATTCTTCCACCTCCAGTTTGGTCTCCTGCTCCTTGTTCCCTCCACCACTGACACATATATCTCTTTGTCCACCTTTCCTTACTCATTCTCTCCGTATGTCCAAACCATTTCAACACAACCTCTTCTACTCTCTCAACCACACTTTTTATTTCCACACATCTCTCTTACTCTTTCATTGCTTACTCGATCAAACCACCTCACACTGCATACTGTCCTCAGACATTTCATTTCCAACATATCCACCCTCCTCTGTACAGCCCTATCTAAAGCCCATGCCTTGCAACCGTATGACATTGTTGGAACTACTATTTCTTCAAACATACCCAGTTTTGCTAGCCGAGATAACATTCTCTCCCTGTACATGTTCTTCTTCACTCCCAGAACCTTGGCCCCCAACCCCACCCTGTGACTCACTTATGCTTTCATGGTTCCATTCTCTGCTAAGTCCACTCCCAGATATGTAAAACTCCATTCCAACTTACCTCCCAATTGACTTGTCCCTCAATCCTACTGAACCTAATAACCTCGCTGTTATTCACATTTACTCTCAACTTTTTCCTTTCACACACTTTTCCAAGCTCAGTCACCAACTTCTGCAGTTTCTCTCGAGTCAGCCACTAGAGCAATATCATCAATGAACAACAACTGACTTACTTCCAAGGCCCTCTCATCCCCAACAGGCTACACACTCACCCCTCTCTCCAAAACTCTATCCACCCCATCCATTTACAAATTAAACTGCCATGGGGACATCACACTCCCCTGCCGCAGACAGACATTCACTGTGAACCAATCACTCTCCTCTCTTTCAACTCATGCACATGTCTTGCATCCTTGGTAAAAATAATTTAACTGCTTCTAGCAACTTATCTCCCACACCTTATGCTCTTAAAACTTTTCACAAAGCATCTCTATCAACCCTATCATATGCGTTCTTCAGATCCATAAATGCTGCGTACAAATCAATCAATTTTTCTAAGTATTTCTCACACACATCCTTCAAAGCAAACACCTGATCCACACATCCTCTACCACTTCTGAAACCACACTGCTCTTTCCCAATCTGATGCTCTGTACATGCCTTTACCCTCTCAATCAATACCCTCCCATATAATTTCCCAGGAATCCTTAACGAATTTATGCTTCTTTAGTTTGAACACTGACCTTTATCCCCTTTGCCTTTGTACAGTGGCACTATGCATGCATTCCGCCAATCCTCAGGCACTTCACCATGATCCATACATTCACTGGATATCCTTACCAAGCAATCAACAACACAGTCACCCCCCTTTTTAATTGATTCAGCTGCAATACCATCCAAATACCATTTGTAGCAGTTTTCCCTACCTTTTCCCTCGTAACCAAACCATTCTCCTTGATGCCCTCGCTTCACACACCACCCCCACCAAAACACCCTGCATCTGCCACTCTTTCATCAAACGCATTCAACAAACCTTCAAAATACTCACTCCATCTCCTTCTCACTCCAACACTACTTGTTATTACTTACCCCTCCTTGCCCCCTCCACCGATGTTCCCATATGTTCTCTTGCCTTATATATGTTATTTAACCCCTTCCATATGAACAACCCGCTTGCATAGAACATACAAATCTCCAACAGCGAGGATCGAACTCGAGACCCCCTGCATGGCAGGTGGGGGTGCTATCAATAGGGTATGATCACATCATCAGGGGAGATACAAGAATGAGACAAAAGATGTAGAACAGTCAGTTAATATACTAGGGGGCAATCATAGCCAAGCAGTAATGCTCGTGCTTGCCACACAGGGGTCCTGGGTTTGATTCTGGCTGTTGGAGGTTTGATATATATATATATATATTTATATATATATATATATATATATATCAGATTGGGGAAGAGCAGTGTGGTTTCAGAAGTGGTAGAGGATGTGTGGATCAGGTGTTTGCTTTGAAGAATGTATGTGAGAAATACTTAGAAAAGCAAATGGATTTGTATGTAGCATTTATGGATCTGGAGAAGGCATATGATAGAGTTGATAGAGATGCTCTGTGGAAGGTATTAAGAATATATGGTGTGGGAGGAAAGTTGTTAGAAGCAGTGAAAAGTTTTTATCGAGGATGTACGGCATGTGTACGTGTAGGAAGAGAGGAAAGTGATTGGCTCTCAGTGAATGTAGGTTTGCGGCAGGGGTGTGTGATGTCTCCATGGTTGTTTAATTTGTTTATGGATGGGGTTGTTAGGGAGGTAAATGCAAGAGTTTTGGAAAGAGGGGCAAGTATGAAGTCTGTTGGGGATGAGAGAGCTTGGGAAGTGAGTCAGTTGTTGTTCGCTGATGATACAGCGCTGGTGACTGATTCATGTGAGAAACTGCAGAAGCTGGTGACTGAGTTTGGTAAAGTGTGTGGAAGAAGAAAGTTAAGAGTAAATGTGAATAAGAGCAAGGTTATTAGGTACAGTAGGGTTGAGGATCAAGTCAATTGGGAGGTGAGTTTGAATGGAGAAAAACTGGAGGAAGTGGAGTGTTTTAGATATCTGGGAGTGGATCTGGCAGCGGATGGAACCATGGAAGCGGAAGTGGATCATAGGGTGGGGGAGGGGGCGAAAATTCTGGGGGCCTTGAAGTCGAGAACATTATCTCGGAAAGCAAAAATGGGTATGTTTGAAGGAATAGTGGTTCCAACAATGTTGTATGGTTGCGAGGCGTGGGCTATGGATAGAGTTGTGCGCAGGAAGATGGATGTGCTGGAAATGAGATGTTTGAGGACAATGTGTGGTGTGAGGTGGTTTGATCGAGTGAGTAATGTAAGGGTAAGAGAGATGTGTGGAAATAAAAAGAGCGTGGTTGAGAGAGCAGAAGAGGGTGTTTTGAAGTGGTTTGGGCACATGGAGAGAATGAGTGAGGAAAGATTGACCAAGAGGATATATGTGTCAGAGGTGGAGGGAACAAGGAGAAGAGGGAGACCAAATTGGAGGTGGAAAGATGGAGTGAAAAAGATTTTGTGTGATCGGGGCCTGAACATGCAGGAGGGTGAAAGGAGGGCAAGGAATAGAGTGAATTGGAGCGATGTGGTATACCGGGGTTGATGTGCTGTCAGTGGATTGAATCAAGGCATGTGAAGCGTCTGGGGTAAACCATGGAAAGCTGTGTAGGTATGTATATTTGCGTGTGTGGACGTATGTATATACATGTGTATGGGGGGGAGTTGGGCCATTTCTTTCGTCTGTTTCCTTGCGCTACCTCGCAAACGCGGGAGACAGCGACAAAGTATAATAAAAAAATAATAATAATATATATATATATATATATATATATATATATATATATATATATATATATATATATATATATATATATATATATATATATATATATATTTCTTTCTTTTTCTTTCAAACTATTCGCCATTTCCCGCATTAGCGAGGTAGCGTTAAGAACAGAGGAGTGGGCCTTTGAGGGAATACCCTCACCTGGCCCAATTCTCTGTTCCTTCTTTTGGAAAATATATATATATATATATATATATATATATATATATATATATATATATATATATATATATATATATATTTATTATATTGTTGACTGGTTGGTAAGGTTATTTAATGTATGTATGACTCATGGTGAGGTGCCTGAGGATTGGCGGAATGCTTGCATAGTGCCATTGTCCAAAGGCAAAGGGGACAAAAGGGTGAAGCCATGTACAGAGCATCAGATTGGGGATGAGCAGTGTGGTTTCAGAAGTGGTAGAGGATGTGTGGATCAGGTGTTTACTTTGAAGAATGTATGTGAGAAATACTTAGAAAAGCAAATGGATTTGTATGTAGCATTTATGGATCTGGAGAAGGCATATGATAGAGTTGATAGAGATGCTCTGTGGAAGGTATTAAGAATATATGGTGTGGGAGGCAAGTTGTTAGAAGCAGTGAAAAGTTTTTATCGAGGATGTAAGGCATGTGTATGTGTAGGAAGAGAGGAAAGTGATTGGTTCTCAGTGAATGTAGGTTTGCGGCAGGGGTGTGTGATGTCTCCATGTTTGTTTAATTTGTTTATGGATGGGGTTGTTAGGGAGGTGAATGTAAGAGTTTTGGAAAGAGGGGCAAGTATACAGTCTGTTGTGGATGAGAGAGCTTGGGAAGTGAGTCAGTTGTTGTTCGCTGATGATACAGCGCTGGTGACTGATTCATGTGAGAAACTGCAGAAGCTGGTGGCTGAGTTTGGTAAAGTGTGTGAAAGAAGAAAGCTGGGAGTAAATGTGAATAAGAGCAAGGTTATTAGGTACAGTAGGGTTGAGGGACAAGTCAATTGGGAGGTAAGTTTGAGTGGAGAAAAACTGGAGGAAGTGAAGTGTTTTAGATATCTGGGAGTGGATTTGCCAGCGGATGGAACCATGGAAGAGGAAGTGAATCATAGGGTGGGGGAGAGGGGCGAAAATTCTGGGAGCCTTGAAGAATGTGTAGAAGTCGAGAACATTATCTCGTAAAGGAAAAATGGGTATGTTTGAAGAAATAGTGGTTTCAACAATGTTGTATGGTTGCGAGGCGTGGGCTATGGATGGAGTTGTGCGCAGGAGGATGGATGTGCTGGAAATGAGATGTTTGAGGACAATATGTGGTGTGAGGTGGTTTGATCGAGTAAGTAATGTGAGGGTAAGAGAGATGTGTGGTAATAAAAAGAGTGTGGTTGAGAGAGCAGAAGAGGGTGTTTTGAAATGGTTTGGTCACCTGGAGAGAATGAGTGAGGAAAGATTGACCAAGAGGATATATGTGTCGGAGGTGGAGGGAACGAAGAGAAGTGAGAGACCAAATTGGAGGTGGAAAGATGGAGTGAAGAAGATTTTGAGTGATCGGGGCCTGAACTTCCAGGAGGGTGAAAGACGTGCAAGGAATAGTGTGAATTGGAACGATGTGGTATACCGGGGTCGACGTGCTGTCAATGGATTGAACCAGGGGCTGTGAAGCGTCTGGGGTAAACCATGGAAAGTTCTGTGGGGCCTGGATGTGGAAAGGGAGCTGTGATTTCGGTGCATTATTACATGACAGCTAGAGACTGAGTGTGAACGAATGTGGCCTTTGTTGTCTTTTCCTAGCGCTACCTCGCACACATGAGGGGGGAGGGTGTTGTTATTTCATGTGTGGCGAGGTGACGATGGGAATGAATAAAGGCAGACAGTATAAATTATGTACATATGTATATATGTATATGTATGTGTGTGTATATAAAAGTATGCGTTCAGATGTATAGGTATGTATATTTGCTTGTGTGGACGTGTATGTATATACATGTGTATGTGGGTGGGTTGGGCCATTCTTTCGTCTGTTTCCTTGCGTTACCTTGCTGACGTGGGAGACATCGACCAAGCAGTGCAAAGCATATATATATATATATATATATATATATATATATATATATATATATATTTTTTTTTTTTTTTTTTGTTTGTCGCTGTCTCACGCGTTTGCGAGGTATATATATATGAGAAGAAAGATCATGAGAGGCAAGTGTTTTGGGAACAGCTGAGTGAGTGTGTTGGTAGTTTTGATGCACGAGACCGGGTTATAGTGATGGGTGATTTGAATGCAAAGGTGAGTAATGTGGCAGTTGAGGGAATAATTGGTGTACATGGGATGTTTAGTGTTGTAAGTGGAAATGGTGAAGAGCTTGTAGATTCATATGCTGAAAAAGAACTGGTGATTGGGAATACCTGGTTTAAAAAAGAGATATACATAAGTATACGTATGTACGTAGGAGAGATGGCCAGAGAGCGTTATTGGATTACGTGTTAATTGATAGGCGCGTGAAAGAGAGACTTTTGGATGTTAATGTGCTGGGAGGTGCAACTGGAGGGTTGTCTGATCATTATCTTATGGAGGCGAAGGTGAAGATTTGTAGAGGTTTTCAGAAAAGAAGAGAGAATATTGGGGTGAAGAGAGTGGTGAGAGTAAGTGAGCTTGGGAAGGAGACTTGTGTGAGGAAGTACCAGGAGAGACTGAGCACAGAATAGAAAAAGGTGAGAACATAGGACGTAAGGTGAGTGGGGGAGGAATGGGATGTATTTAGGGAAGCAGTGATGGCTTGCGCAAAAGATGCTTGTGGCATGAGAATCGTGGGAGGTGGGCAGATTAGAAAGGGTAGTGAGTGGGGGATGAAGAAGTAAGATTATTAGTGAAAGGGAAGAGAGAGGCATTTGGACAATTTTTGCAGGGAAATAATGCAAATGAGTGGGAGATGTATAAAACAAAGAGGCAGGAGGTCAAGAGAAAGGTGCAAGAGGTGAAAAAGAGGGCAAATGAGAGTTGGGGTGAGAGAGTATCATTAAATTTTAGGGAGAATAAAAAGATGTTTTAGAAGGAGGTAAATAAAGTGCGTAAGACAAGGGAACAAATGGGAACTTCAATGAAGGTGCTAATGGGAAGGTGATAACAAGTAGTGGTGATGTGAGAAGGAGATGGAGTGAGTATTTTGAAGGTTTGTTGAATGTGTTTGTTGATAAGAGTGGCAGATATAGGGTGTTTTGGTCAAGGTGGTTTGCAAAGTGAAAGGGTTAGGGAGAATGATTTGGTAAACAGAGAAGAGGTAGTAAAAGCTTTGTGGAAGATAAAAGCCAGCAAGGCAGTGGGTTTGCATGGTATTGCAGTGGAATTTATTAAAAAAGGTGGTGACTCTATTGTTGACTGTTTGGTAAGGTTATTTAATGTATGTACGACTCATGGTGAGGTGCCTGAGGACTGGCGGAATGCTTGCATAGTGCCATTGTACAAAGGCAAAGGGGATAAGAGTGAGTGCTCAAATTACAGAGGTATAAGTTTGTGGAGTATTCCTGGTAAATTATATGGGAGGGTATTGATTGAGAGGGTGAAGCCATGTACAGAGCATCAGATTGGGGATGAGCAGTGTGGTTTCAGAAGTGGTAGAGGATGTGTGGATCAGGTGTTTACTTTGAAGAATGTATGTGAGAAATACTTAGAAAAGCAAATGGATTTGTATGTAGCATTTATGGATCTGGAGAAGGCATATGATAGAGTTGATAGAGATGCTCTGTGGAAGGTATTAAGAATATATGGTGTGGGAGGCAAGTTGTTAGAAGCAGTGAAAAGTTTTTATCGAGGATGTAAGGCATGTGTATGTGTAGGAAGAGAGGAAAGTGATTGGTTCTCAGTGAATGTAGGTTTGCGGCAGGGGTGTGTGATGTCTCCATGTTTGTTTAATTTGTTTATGGATGGGGTTGTTAGGGAGGTGAATGTAAGAGTTTTGGAAAGAGGGGCAAGTATACAGTCTGTTGTGGATGAGAGAGCTTGGGAAGTGAGTCAGTTGTTGTTCGCTGATGATACAGCGCTGGTGACTGATTCATGTGAGAAACTGCAGAAGCTGGTGGCTGAGTTTGGTAAAGTGTGTGAAAGAAGAAAGCTGGGAGTAAATGTGAATAAGAGCAAGGTTATTAGGTACAGTAGGGTTGAGGGACAAGTCAATTGGGAGGTAAGTTTGAGTGGAGAAAAACTGGAGGAAGTGAAGTGTTTTAGATATCTGGGAGTGGATTTGCCAGCGGATGGAACCATGGAAGAGGAAGTGAATCATAGGGTGGGGGAGAGGGCGAAAATTCTGGGAGCCTTGAAGAATGTGTAGAAGTCGAGAACATTATCTCGTAAAGGAAAAATGGGTATGTTTGAAGAAATAGTGGTTTCAACAATGTTGTATGGTTGCGAGGCGTGGGCTATGGATGGAGTTGTGCGCAGGAGGATGGATGTGCTGGAAATGAGATGTTTGAGGACAATATGTGGTGTGAGGTGGTTTGATCGAGTAAGTAATGTGAGGGTAAGAGAGATGTGTGGTAATAAAAAGAGTGTGGTTGAGAGAGCAGAAGAGGGTGTTTTGAAATGGTTTGGTCACCTGGAGAGAATGAGTGAGGAAAGATTGACCAAGAGGATATATGTGTCGGAGGTGGAGGGAACGAAGAGAAGTGAGAGACCAAATTGGAGGTGGAAAGATGGAGTGAAGAAGATTTTGAGTGATCGGGGCCTGAACTTCCAGGAGGGTGAAAGACGTGCAAGGAATAGTGTGAATTGGAACGATGTGGTATACCGGGGTCGACGTGCTGTCAATGGATTGAACCAGGGCCTGTGAAGCGTCTGGGGTAAACCATGGAAAGTTCTGTGGGGCCTGGATGTGGAAAGGGAGCTGTGATTTCGGTGCATTATTACATGACAGCTAGAGACTGAGTGTGAACGAATGTGGCCTTTGTTGTCTTTTCCTAGCGCTACCTCGCACACATGAGGGGGGAGGGTGTTGTTATTTCATGTGTGGCGAGGTGACGATGGGAATGAATAAAGGCAGACAGTATAAATTATGTACATATGTATATATGTATATGTATGTGTGTGTATATAAAAGTATGCGTTCAGATGTATAGGTATGTATATTTGCTTGTGTGGACGTGTATGTATATACATGTGTATGTGGGTGGGTTGGGCCATTCTTTCGTCTGTTTCCTTGCGTTACCTTGCTGACGTGGGAGACATCGACAAAGCAGTGCAAAGCATATATATATATATATATATATATATATATATATATTTTTTTTTTTCTTTTTGCTTTGTCGCTGTCTCCCGCGTTTGCGAGGTATATATATATGAGAAGAAAGATCATGAGAGGCAAGTGTTTTGGGAACAGCTGAGTGAGTGTGTTGGTAGTTTTGATGCACGAGACCGGGTTATAGTGATGGGTGATTTGAATGCAAAGGTGAGTAATGTGGCAGTTGAGGGAATAATTGGTGTACATGGGATGTTTAGTGTTGTAAGTGGAAATGGTGAAGAGCTTGTAGATTCATATGCTGAAAAAGAACTGGTGATTGGGAATACCTGGTTTAAAAAAGAGATATACATAAGTATACGTATGTACGTAGGAGAGATGGCCAGAGAGCGTTATTGGATTACGTGTTAATTGATAGGCGCGTGAAAGAGAGACTTTTGGATGTTAATGTGCTGGGAGGTGCAACTGGAGGGTTGTCTGATCATTATCTTATGGAGGCGAAGGTGAAGATTTGTAGAGGTTTTCAGAAAAGAAGAGAGAATATTGGGGTGAAGAGAGTGGTGAGAGTAAGTGAGCTTGGGAAGGAGACTTGTGTGAGGAAGTACCAGGAGAGACTGAGCACAGAATAGAAAGAGGTGAGAACATAGGATGTAAGGTGAGTGGGGGAGGAATGGGATGTATTTAGGGAAGCAGTGATGGCTTGCGCAAAAGATGCTTGTGGCATGAGAATCGTGGGAGGTGGGCAGATTAGAAAGGGTAGTGAGTGGGGGATGAAGAAGTAAGATTATTAGTGAAAGGGAAGAGAGAGGCATTTGGACAATTTTTGCAGGGAAATAATGCAAATGAGTGGGAGATGTATAAAACAAAGAGGCAGGAGGTCAAGAGAAAGGTGCAAGAGGTGAAAAAGAGGGCAAATGAGAGTTGGGGTGAGAGAGTATCATTAAATTTTAGGGAGAATAAAAAGATGTTTTAGAAGGAGGTAAATAAAGTGCGTAAGACAAGGGAACAAATGGGAACTTCAATGAAGGTGCTAATGGGAAGGTGATAACAAGTAGTGGTGATGTGAGAAGGAGATGGAGTGAGTATTTTGAAGGTTTGTTGAATGTGTTTGTTGATAAGAGTGGCAGATATAGGGTGTTTTGGTCAAGGTGGTGTGCAAAGTGAGAGGGTTAGGGAGAATGATTTGGTAAACAGAGAAGAGGTAGTAAAAGCTTTGTGGAAGATGAAAGCCAGCAAGGCAGTGGGTTTGCATGGTATTGCAGTGGAATTTATTAAAAAAGGTGGTGACTCTATTGTTGACTGTTTGGTAAGGTTATTTAATGTATGTACGACTCATGGTGAGGTGCCTGAGGACTGGCGGAATGCTTGCATAGTGCCATTGTACAAAGGCAAAGGGGATAAGAGTGAGTGCTCAAATTACAGAGGTATAAGTTTGTGGAGTATTCCTGGTAAATTATATGGGAGGGTATTGATTGAGAGGGTGAAGGCATGTACAGAACATCAGATTGGGGAAGAGCAGTGTGGTTTCAGCATTGGTAGAGGATGTGTGGATCAGGTGTTTGCTTTGAAGAATGTATGTGAGAAATACTTAGAAAAGCAAATGGATTTGTATGTAGCATTTATGGATTTGAGAAGGCATATGATAGTTAATAGAGATGCTCTGTGGAAGGTATGAAGAATATATGGTGTGGGAGGTAAGTTGTTAGAAGCTGTGAAAAGTTTTTATCGAGGATGTAAGGCATGTGTACGTGTAGGAAGAGAGGAAAGTGATTGGCTCTCAGTGAATGTTGGTTTGCGGCAGGGGTGCATGATGTCTTCATAGTTGTTTAATTTGTTTATGGATGGGGTTGTTAGGGAGGTGAATGCAAGAGTTTTGAAGAGAGGGGCAAGTATGCAGTCTGTTGTGGATGAGAGAGCTTGGGAAGTGAGTCAGTTGTTCGCTGATCATACAGCACTGGTGGCTGATTCATGTGAGAAACTGCAGAAGCTGGTGACTGAGTTTGCTAAAGTGTGTGAAAGAAGAAAGCTGAGAGTAAATGTGAATAAGAGCAAGGTTATTAGGTACAGTAGGGTTGAGGGACAAGTCAATTGGGAGGTAAGTTTGAATGGAGAAAAATTAGAGGAAGGGAAGTGTTTTAGATATCTGGGAGTGGATTTGCCAGCGGATGGAACCATGGAAGCGGAAGTGAATCATAGGGTGGGGTAGGGGCGAAATTTCTGGGAGCGTTGAAAAATGTGTGGAAGTGGAGAACCTTATCTTGAAAAGCAAAAATGGGTATGTTTTAAGGAATAGTGGTCCCAAAAATGTTACATCGTTGCGAGGCGTTGAGGCGTTGGCTATAGATAGAGCTTTGTGGAGGAGGGTGGATGTGCTAGAAATGAGATATTTGAGGACAATATGTGGTGTGAGGTGGTTTGATCGAGTAAGAAATGAAAGGGTAAGAGAGATGTGTGGTACTAAAAAGAGCGTGGTTGAGAGAGCAGAAGAGGGTGTTTTGAAATGGTTTGGTCACCTGGAGAGAATGAGTGAGGAAAGATTGACAATGAGGATATATGTGTCAGAGGTGGAGGGAACGAGAAGTTTGAGACCAAATTGGAGGTGGAAAGATGGAGTGAAAAAGATTTTGAGTGATCGGGGCCTGAACATGCAGGAGGGTGAAAGGCTTGCAAGGAATAGAGTGAATTGGAATGATGTGGTATACTGGGGTCGATGTGCTGTCAATGGATTGAACCAGGGCGTGTGAAGCGTCTGGGGTAAACCATGGAAAGTTTTGTGGGGCCTGGATGTGGAAAGGGAGCTGTGGTTTTGATGCATTATACATGACAGCTAGAGACTGAGTGTGAACGAATGTGGCCTTTGTTGTCTTTTCCTAGCACTACCTCGCGCACATGCGAGGGGAGGGAGTTGTCATTTCATGTGTGGCTTGTCAGCGACGGGAATGAATAAGGGCGGACGGTATGAATTGTGTACTTGTTTATATAGGTATATGTCTGTGTGTGTATATATATGTATATGTTGAGATGTATAGGTATGTATATGTGCTGTTTGTGGACGTGTATGTATATACATGTGTATGTGGGTGTGTTGGGCCATTCTTTCGTCTGTTTCCTTGCGCTACCTCGCTAACGCGGGAGACAGCGATAAAGTATAATAGATATGAAAATAAATATATTCCTATGAGTCCATGGGGAAAATGAAACACGATAAGTTCCCAAATGCACTTTAGTGTAATAATCACATCATCAGGGGAGACACAAGAGAGAAATATAACAGTCAGTTGATATACATGGAAGAGACGAAGCTAGGATGCCATTTGGTGAACATGTCTTGGACAATCGCATGTTTATATTTCTCTCTTGTGTCTCCCCTGATGATGTGATTATTACACGAAAGTGCACTTGCGAACTTAGTGTGTTTCATTTTCCCCGTGGACTCGTAGGAATATCTTGATCACGTGCAAAATTGTGATCCTTTCCAATATATATATATATATATATATATATATATATATATATATATATATATATATATATATATATATATATATATATATATATATATATATATATATATATATATATATATATATATGCGTGTATGTATATATGTGTGTAAAGGAATGGATTGGTCTTTCTCGCCTGTTTCTTGGCGCTACTTCACTAATGCGGGAAACAGTGATCAAGTGAGTAATTTGAAGGTCTGCTGAATGCGTTTGATGATAGAGTTGCAGATGTAAGGTGCTTTGGTCCGGATGGTGTGCGAAGTGAGAGGGTCAGGGAGAGTGGTTTGGTAAAGAGAGAAGAGTTAGTGAAAGCTTTGCGGAAGATGAAACTCGGCAAGGCGGCGAGTTTGAATTCAGTTAGAAAGGGGGTTATTGTGTTGTTCATTGGTTGTTAAGGATATTCAGTGTATATATGGGTCATGGAGAAGTGCCTGAAGATTCGCGGAATGCATGCCTGGTGCCATTGTACAAAGGCAAAGGGGATAAAAGTGACTGTTCAAACTACAGAGGCATAAGTTTTTTGAGTATTCCTGGGAAATTATATGGGAGGGTATTGATCAAAAGGGGGAAGGCATGTACAGAGCATCATACTGGGGAAGAGTATTGTTGTTTCAGAAGTGGTAGACAATGTGTGGATCAGGTGTTTGCTTTGAAAAATGAGAAATATTTGGAAAAACATATGGATTTGTATGTAGCATTCATGGATCTGGAGAAGGCATATGATGGCATTAATAGAGATGCTTTGTGGAAGGTCTTTAGAGTATACGGTGTGGAAGGTAAGCTGCTAGAAGTAGTGAAAAGTTTTTACCAAGGATTTAAGGCACGTGTACGAGTAGGAAGAGAGGAAAGTGATTTGTTCCCTAAGGAATGTCGCTCTGCGGCAGGGGTGAATGATGTCCCTATGGTTGTTTAATTTTTTATGGATGGGGTGGTTAGGAAGCTAAATAGAAGAGTGTTGGAGAAAGGGGCGACTGTGTAGTTTGTTGGGGATGAGAAGGCCTGGAAATCAGTCTGTTGTTGTTTGCTGATGATACAGCTCTGATGTCTGATTCGAGAGAGAAACTGCAGAAGCTGTTGACTGAGTTTGGGAAAGTGTGTGAAAGGAGAAGTTGAGAGTAAATGTGAATAAAGGCAAGGTTACTGGGTTCAAAAGGGTTGAGGGACAAGTAAATTGGGATGTAAGTTTGAATGGAGAAAAACTGGATGAAGTGAAGTATCTTATATGTCTGGCAGTTGACTTAGTAGCGAAGGGAACCATGGAAGTGGAAGTGCATCACAGGGTGGGGGAGGGGGGGGGGGGGGGGGGGTTTGGGAGTGATGAAGAATGTGTGCCAGGAGAGAACTTTGGAGAGCAAAAATGGGTATGTTTGAAGGAATAGTAGTTCCTACAATATTATATGACTGCGAGGCATGAGTTATTGATACGGTTGTGTGGAGGAGGGTGGATGTGTTGGAAATGAAATGTTTGAGGACAATATGTGGTGTGAGGTGGTTTGATCAAGTATGTAATGCTAAGGGTAAGAGAGATGTGTGGAAATAAAAAGAATGTGGCTGAGAGACCAGAAGAGGGTATGTTGAAATGGTTTGGACATATGGAGAGAATGAGTGAGAAAAGGTTGATAAAGAGGATATATGTGTCACAGAGGAAACATGGAGAAATGGGAGACCAAATTGGAGATGGAAGGATAGAGTGAACAGATTTTGAGTGATCGGGGCCTGAACATGAAGTGGGGTGAGAGGCGTGCAGGGAATAGAGTGAAATGGAATGATGTGGTATACCGGGGTCGACGTACGGTAATAGACTAAACCAGGGCATGTAAAAAGTCTGGGATAAATCATGGAAAGGTCTGTGGGGCCTGTATATTGATAGGGAGCTGTGATTTCGGTGCATTACATATGACAGCTAGAGACTAAGTGTGAACGAGTGTGGCCTTTTTGTCTGTTTTCCATGTGCTACCTCTCTGAAGCAGGGGGTAGCGATAGTACCTCATGTGGGACAGGGCAAGGCCAGGAATGGATGAAGGCAAGCGAGTATGAATATGTACTTGTGTATATATATATATATCTTTCTTTCTTTTAAACTATTCTCCATTTCCCACATTAGCGAGGTAGCGTTAAGAACAGAGGACTGGGCCTTTTTTGGAATATCCTCACCTGGCCCCCTCTGTTCCTTCTTTTGGAAAAAAAAAAAATATATATATATATGTGTATATGTTGATATGTATATGTATGTATATGTGTATATGTTGATATATATATATATGTATGTATATGTGAGTGTGTGGGCATATATATATATATATATATATATATATATATATATATATATATATATATATATATATATATATATATATATATATATATTGGAAAGGATCACAATTTTGCGTGTGATCAAGATATTCCTATGAGTCCACAGGGAAAATGAAACACGAAAAGTTCCCAAGTGCACTTTCGTGCAATAATCATATCATCAGGGGAGACACAAGAGAGGAATATAAGTCAGTTGATATACATCGAAGAGACGAAGCTAGGACACCATTTGGTAAACATGTGATTGTTCAAAACATACAACGAGCATTCATAAACTTATCATTTTACAAATCTTATCAACAATAAAGTTATCTAATTTGTACAAACCATCACTAATATTAAGATTATAATTCTTTGTTTATTCGATAATAGAAGATTCAATGATATTTCTCTAGGTAATAGAGTTAGAGTTAACAACTGAGATGGTGTTACTCCAGTCAATACAATGATCATAGTTTTTAACATGATTAAACAAGGCATTTGATTCTTGTCCCATTCTTATACTATATTTATGTTGCTTAAGTCTAACAAAAAGATCCTTACCAGTCTGACCAACATAAAATTTATCACAGTTTCCACAAGGAACTTTATAGATGCAACCAAGAGAATTTTCTGGTGAATTCCTGATTAAGATATTCTTTATAGTATTATTGTTGCTGAAGGCAACATTTACATTAAAGGATTTAAGCAATATGGGAAGCAAAGTGAAATTATTATTAAAAGGGAGAACTAACAGATTCGTGGTGTCAATGGGAGGTTTGGGCTCAACTCTATAAAATTATTTCTTTGCTAACTTATGGGATTTATCAATGAAAGATCTAGGGTACTTTAACTTAGATCCAATAGAATATATCTTCTCAAACTCATCATCAATAAACTCTGGACTGCAAATACGTAATGCCCTTAGGAACATAGACTGAAATGATGATAATTTAACTCTGTCATGTTGAGATGAGTAATAATGGATATATGAGCATACATTGGTGGGTTTTCTGTATATGCTAAACTTAAACTTGTTTCCTTGTCTATGGATCATGCAATCTAAAAATGGTAACATACCATTACTTTCATTTTCTACAGAAATTTGATGGAAGGTACTAAATTGTTAAGTAAGGGGAGAAATATTTGTAAATTTTCATTTGTTGGCCAAACACAAAGAACATTATCTACATACCTAAACCAAATTGCATCAGAAGGTAGATATCCTTTAGTAATTTTGTTTCAAAAAATTCCATATAAAGATTACTTAGTACAGGTGAAAGAGGGTTACCCATTGCCATACCAAATTTTTGAGCATAATAATCTCCATTAAATTGAAATACACCGTCTTTTATACACAATTTTATCAGTTCAGTGAAATTAGACTTTGAAACAGGTAATTGAATATCATCCAAGACATCAAATAAATATTCTAAAAGGTCATCAACCGGAACTTTAGTGAAAAGTGAGGAAACATCAAAGCTAACTAGTTTGAAATCAAAATTAATATTGATATTGTTTAGCTTGTTGACTAAATCTACATTGTTCATGATATTAGAATTTGATACATTACCCACTAAAGGGCTTAATAAGGAAACTAACCATTTTGATAATTTATATGTGATGGAGCCTACTGAACTCACTATAGGTCTTGCCGGAAAATTTTGTTTGTTTTGATAAGTCCATACATATATGGCAATGAAGGAGACAAAGATGACAAATTTTTGATAATTGAAATGTTACCTTTCAACAACAACTTCATTTCTTTATTGAAGTGAGAATTAACTGCTTCTAAGGGATTTTTACTAAGTTTAGAATATTTTTGCAGGGAAAAAATGCAATTGAGTGGGAGATGAATAAAAGAAAGAGACAGGAGGTCAAGATAAAGGTGCAAGAGGTGAAAAAAAGGGCAAATGAGAGTTGGGGTGAGAGAGTATCATTAAATTTTAGGGAGAATAAAAAGATGTTCTGGAAGGAGGTAAATAAAGTGCGTAAGACAAGGGAGCAAATGGGAACTTCAGTGAAGGGCGCAAATGGGGAGGTGATAACAAGTAGTGGTGATGTGAGAAGGAGATGGAGTGAGTATTTTGAAGGTTTGTTGAATGTGTTTGATGATAGAGTGGCAGATATAGGGTGTTTTGGTCGAGGTGGTGTGCAAAGTGAGAGGGTTAGGGAAAATGATTTGGTAAACAGAGAAGAGGTAGTAAAAGCTTTGCGGAAGATGAAAGCTGGCAAGGCAGCAGGTTTGGATGGTATTGCAGTGGAATTTATTAAAAAAGGGGATGACTGTATTATTGACTGGTTGGTAAGGTTATTTGATGTATGTATGACTCATGGTGAGGTGCCTGAGGATTGGCGGAATGCGTGCATAGTGCCATTGTACAAAGGCAAAGGGGATAAGAGTGAGTGCTCAAATTACAGAGGTATAAGTTTGTTGAGTATTCCTGGTAAATTATATGGGAGGGTATTGATTGAGAGGGTGAAGGCATGTACAGAGCATCAGATTGGGGAAGAGCAGTGTGGTTTCAGAAGTGGTAGAGGATGTGTGGATCAGGTGTTTGCTTTGAAGAATGTATGTGAGAAATACTTAGAAAAGCAAATGGATTTGTATGTAGCATTTATGGATCTGGAGAAGGCATATGATAGAGTTGATAGGGATGCTCTGTGGAAGGTATTAAGAATATATGGTGTGGGAGGCAAGTTGTTAGAAGCAGTGAAAAGTTTTTATCGAGGATGTAAGGCATGTGCACGTGTAGGAAGAGAGGAAAGTGATTGGTTCTCAGTGAATGTAGGTTTGCGGCAGGGGTGTGTGATGTCTCCATGGTTGTTTAATTTGTTTATGGATGGGGTTGTTAGGGAGGTGAATGCAAGAGTTTTGGAAAGAGGGGCAAGTATGAAGTCTGTTGGGGATGAGAGAGCTTGGGAAGTGAGTCAGTTGTTGTTCGCTGATGATACAGCGCTGGTGGCTGATTCATGTGAGAAACTGCAGAAGCTGGTGACTGAGTTTGGTAAAGTGTGTGAAAGAAGAAAGTTAAGAGTAAATGTGAATAAGAGCAAGGTTATTAGGTACAGTAGGGTTGAAGGTCAAGTATATTGGGAGGTGAGTTTGAATGGAGAAAAACTGGAGGAAGTGAAGTGTTTTAGATATCTGGGAGTGGATCTGGCAGCGGATAGAACCATGGAAGCGGAAGTGGATCATAGGGTGGGGGAGGTGGCGAAAATGCAGGGAGCCTTGAAGAATGTGTGGAAGTCAAGAACATTATCTCGGAAAGCAAAAATAGGTATGTTTGAAGGAATAGTGGTTCCAACAATGTTGTATGGTTGCGAGGCGTGGGCTATGGATAGAGTTGTGCGCAGGAGGATGGATGTGCTGGAAATGAGATGTTTGAGGACAATGTGTGGTGTGAGGTGGTTTGATCGAGTAAGTAACGTAAGGGTAAGAGAGATGTGTGGAAATAAAAAGAGCGTGGTTGAGAGAGCAGAAGAGGGTGTTTTGAAATGGTTTGGGCACGTGGAGAGAATGAGTGAGGAAAGATTGACCAAGAGGATATATGTGTCGGAGGTGGAGGGAACGAGGAGAAGAGGGAGACCAAATTGGAGGTGGAAAGATGGAGTGAAAAAGGTTTTGTGTGATCGGGGCCTGAACATGCAGGAGGGTGAAAGAAGAGCAAGGAATAGAGTGAATTGGAGCGATGTGGTATACCGGGGTTGACGTGCTGTCAGTGGATTGAATCAGGGCATGTGAAGCGTCTGGGGTAAACCATGGAAAGCTGTGTAGGTGTGTATATTTGCGTGTGTGGACGTATGTATATACATGTGTATGGGGGTGGGTTGGGTCATTTCTTTCGTCTGTTTCCTTGCGCTACCTCGCAAACGCGGGAGACAGCGAGAAAGCAAATATATATATATATATATATATATATATATATATATATATGTGTGTGTGTGTGTATATATATACTGCTCATCCTCCTCGAAGTATAAATATATACATAGGTATAAATAGGTACATAATTCATATTGTCTGCCTTTATTCATTCCCATCGCCACCCTGCCACACATGAAATAACAACCCCCTCCTCCCTCATGTGCGCGAGGTAGCGCTAAGAAGGCAACAAAGGCCACATTCATTCACACTCAGTCTCTAGATGTCATGTAATAATGCACCGAAATCACAGCTCCCTTTCCACATCCAGGCCCCACAGAACTTTCCATGGTTTACCCCAGACGCTTCACATGCCCTGGTTCAATCCATTGACAGCACGTCGACCCCGGTATACCACATTGTTCCAATTCACTCTAATCCTTGCACGTCTTTCACCCTCCTGCATGTCCAGGCCCCGATCACTCAAAATCTTTTTCACTCCATCTTTCCACCTCCAATTTGGTCTCCCATTTCTCCTCGTTCCCTCCAAGTCTGACTCATATATCCTCTTTGTCAATCTTTCCTCACTCGTTCTCTCCATGTGACCAAACCATTTCAAAACACCCTCTTCTGCTCTCTCAACCACACTCTTTTTATTACCACACATCTCTCTTACCCTTACATTACTTACTCGATCAAACCACCTCACACCACATATTGTCCTCAAACATCTCATTTCCAGCCCATCCACCCTCCTCCGCACAACTCTATCCATAGCCCACGCCTCGCAACCATAAAACATTGTTGGAACCACTATTCCTTCATACATACCCATTTTTGCTTTCCGAGATAATGTTCTCGACTTCAATATATTCTTCAAGGCTCCCAGAAATTTCGCCCCCTACCCCACCCTATGGTCCACTTCCGCTTCCATGGTTCTCTCATTTGCCAAATCCACTCCTAGATATCTAAAACACTTCACTTCCTCCAGATTTTCTCCATTCAAACTTACCTCCCAATTGACTTGACCCTCAACCCTACTGTACCTCATAACCTTGCTCTTATTCACATTTACTCTCAACTTTCTTCTTTCACACACTTTACCAAACTCAGTCACCAGCTTCTGCAGTTTCTCACATGAATCAGCCAACAGTGCTGAATCATCAGCGAACAACAACTGACTCACTTCCCAAGCTCTCTCATCCACAACAGACTGCACACTTGCTCCTCTTTCCAAAACCCTTGCATCCACCTCCCTAACAACCCCATCCATAAACAAATTAAACAACCATGGAGACTTCACACACCCCTGCCGGAAACCTATATTCACTGAGAACCAATCACTTTCCTCTTTTCCTACACATACACATGCCTTACATCCTCGATAAAAACTTTTCACTGCTTCTAACAACTTGCCTCCCACACCATATATTCTTAATACCTTCCACAGAGCATCTCTATCAACTCTATCATATGCCTTCTCTAGATCCATAAATGCTACATAGAAATCCATTTGCTTTTCTAAGTAATTCTCACATACCTTCTTCAAAGCAAACACCTGATCCACACATCCTCTACCACTTCTGAAACCACACTGCTCTTCCCCAATTTGATGCTCTCTACATCCCTTCACCCTCTCAATCAATACCCTCCCGTGTTTTGGAAGGAGGTAAATAAAGTGCGTAAGACAAGGGAACAAATGGGAACGTCAGTGAAGGGGGCTAATGGGGAGGTGATAACAAGTAGTGGTGATGTGAGAAGGAGATGGAGTGAGTATTTTGAAGGTTTGTTGAATGTGTTTGACGATAGAGTGGCATATATAGAGTGTTTTGGTCGAGGTGGTGTGCAAAGTGAGAGGGTTAGGGAGGATGATTTGGTAAACAGAGAACAGGTAGTAAAACCTTTGCGGAAGGGCAAGGCAGCGGGTTTGGATGTCATTGCAGTGGAATTTATTAAAAAGGGGGGTGTCTGTACTGTTGACTGGCTGGTAAGGTTATTTAATGTATGTATGATTCATGGTGAGGTGCCTGATTGTTGGCGGAATGCTTGCATAGTGCCATTGTACAAAGGCAAAGGGGACAAAGGTGTGCTCAAATTACAGAGGTATAAGTTTGTTGAGTATATATATATATATACATATATATATATATATATATATATATATATATATATATATATATATATATATATATATATATATATAAGTTTGTTGAGTATATATATATATATATATATATACATATATGTTTGCTTTGAAGAATGTATGTGAGAAGTACTTAGAAAAGCAAATGGATTTGTATGTAGCATTTATGGATCTGGAGAAGGCATATGATAGAGTTGATAGAGATGCTCTGTGGAAGGTATTAAGAATATATGGTGTGGGAGGAAAGTTGTTAGAAGCAGTGAAAAGTTTTTATCGAGGATGTAAGGCATGTGTACGTGTAGGAAGAGAGGAAAGTGATTGGTTCTCAGTGAATGTAGGTTTGCGGCAGGGGTGTGTGATGTCTCCATGGTTGTTTAATTCGTTTATGGATGGGGTTGTTAGGGAGGTAAATGCAAGAGTTTTGGAAAGAGGGGCAAGTATGAAGTCTGTTGGGGATGAGAGAGCTTGGGAAGTGAGTCAGTTGTTGTTCGCTGATGATACAGCGCTGGTGGCTGATTCATGTGAGAAACTGCAGAAGCTGGTGATTGAGTTTGGTAAAGTGTGTGGAAGAAGAAAGTTAAGAGTAAATGTGAATAAGAGCAAGGTTATTAGGTACAGTAGGGTTGAGGGTCAAGTCAATTGGGAGGTGAGTTTGAATGGAGAAAAACTGGAGGAAGTGAAGTGTTTTAGATATCTGGGAGTGGATCTGGCAGCGGATGGAACCATGGAAGCGGAAGTGGATCATAGGGTGGGGGAGGGGGCGAAAATTCTGGGGGCCTTGAAGAATGTGTGGAAGTCGAGAACATTATCTCGGAAAGCAAAAATGGGTAT
The DNA here is from genome assembly GCF_036320965.1 of Panulirus ornatus. Lineage (NCBI taxonomy): Eukaryota > Metazoa > Arthropoda > Malacostraca > Decapoda > Palinuridae > Panulirus > Panulirus ornatus. The sequence continues at coordinate 18,875,084 of NC_092244.1, read as the reverse complement.
GTTTGAAGGAATAGTGGTTCCAACAATGTTGTATGGTTGCGAGGCGTGGGCTATGGATAGAGTTGTGCGCAGGAGGATGGATGTGCTGGAAATGAGATGTTTGAGGACAATGTGTGGTGTGAGGTGGTTTGATCGAGTGAGTAACGTAAGGGTAAGAGAGATGTGTGGAAATAAAAAGAGCGTGGTTGAGAGAGCAGAAGAGGGTGTTTTGAAATGGTTTGGGCACATGGAGAGAATGAGTGAGGAAAGATTGACCAAGAGGATATATGTGTCGGAGGTGGAGGGAACGAGGAGAAGAGGGAGACCAAATTGGAGGTGGAAAGATGGAGTGAAAAAGATTTTGTGTGATCGGGGCCTGAACATGCAGGAGGGTGAAAGGAGGGCAAGGAATAGAGTGAATTGGAGCGATGTGGTATACCGGGGTTGACGTGCTGTCAGTGGATTGAATCAAGGCATGTGAAGCGTCTGGAGTAAACCATGGAAAGCTGTGTAGGTATGTATATTTGCGTGTGTGGACGTATGTATATACATGTGTATGGGGGGGTTGGGCCATTTCTTTCGTCTGTTTCCTTGCGCTACCTCGCAAACGCGGGAGACAGCGACAAAGTATAATAAAATAAATAAAAATAATGTATATATATATATATATATATATATATATATATATATATATATATATATATTTACTACTTATTTGCTTTGTCACTGTCTCCCGCGTTAACAAGGTAGCGCAAGGAAGCAGACGAAAGAATAGTCAAACCCACCTACATACACATGGATATACATACACATCCACACACGAAAATATACATACCTATACATCTCAACGTATACACATATATATACAAACACAGACATATACATATAAACACATATACATAATTTATACTTTTTTTCTTTTACACTATTCGCCATTTCCCGCGTTAGCGAGGTAGCGTTAAGAACAGAGAACTGGGCCTTTGAGGGAATATCCTCACCTGGCCCCCTTCTCTGTTCCTTTTTTTGGAAAATAAAAAAAAAAATAATGAGAGGGGAGGATTTCCAGCCCCCCGCTCCCTCCCCTTTTAGTCGCCTTCTACGACACGCAGGGAATACGTGGGAAGTATTCTTTCTCCCCTATCCCCAGGGATAATAATTCATACTCTCTGCCTTTATTCATTCCCATCACCACCCCGCCACACATGAAATAACAACCCCCTCCCCCCGCATGTGCGCGAGGTAGCGCTAGAAAAACACAACAAAGGCCACATTCGTTCACACTCAGTCTCTAGCTGTCATGTATAAAGCACTGAAACCACAGTTCCTTTTCCACATCCAGGCCCCGCAGAACTTTCCATGGTTTACCCCAGACGCTTCACATGCCCTGGTTCAATCCACTGACAGCACGTCGACACCGGTATACCACATCGTTCCAATTCACTCTATTCCTTCCACGCCTTTCACCCTCCTGCATGTTCAGGCCCCGATCACTCAAAATCTTTTTCACTCCATCTTTCCACCTCCAATTTGGTCTCCCACTTCTCGTTCCCTCCACCTCTGACACATATATCCTCTTTGTCAATCTTTCCTCACTCATTCTCTCCATGTGACCAAACCATTTCAAAACACCCTCTTCTGCTCTCTCAACCACACTCTTTTTATTATCACACATCTCTCTTACCCTATCATCACTTACTCGATCAAACCACCTCACACCACATATTGTCCTCAAACATCTCATTTCCAGCACATTCACCCTCCTCCACACAACTCTATCTATAACCAATGCCTCGCAACCATATAACATTGTTGGAAGCACTAATCCTTCAAACATACTTATTTTTGCTTTCAGAGATAATGTTCTCGACTTCCACACTTCAACGCTCCCAGAACTTTCGCCCCCTACCCCATCCGATGATTCACTTCCGTTTCCATGGTTCCATTCGCTGGCAAATCCACTCCCAGATATCTAAAACACTTCACTTCCTCCAGTTTTTCTCCATTCAAACTTACCTCCCAATTGACTTGTCCCTCAACCCTACTGTACCTAATAACCTTGCTCATATTCACATTTACTCTCAGCTTTCTTCTTTCACACACTTTACCAAACTCAGTCACCAGCTTCTGCAGTTTCTCACATGAATCAGCCACCAGCGCTGTATCATCAGCGAACAACAACTGACTCACTTCCCAAGCTCTCTCATCCACAACAGACTGTATACTTGCCCCTCTTTCCAAAACTCATTCACCTCCCTAACAACCCCATCCATAAACAAATTAAACAAACATGGAGACATCGCACACCTCTGTCGCAAACCAACATTCACTGAGAACCAATCACTTTCCTCTCTTCCTACACGTACACATGCCTTACATCCTCGATAAAAACTTTTCACTGCTTCTAACAACTTGCCTCCTACACCATATGTTCTTAATACCTTCCACAGAGCATCTCTATCAACTCTATCATATGCCTTCTCCAGATCCATAAATGCTACATACAAATCCATTTGCTTTTCTAAATATTTCTCACATACATTCTTCATAGCAAACACCTGATCCACACATCCTCTACCACTTCTGAAACCACACTGCTCTTTCCCAATCTGATGCTCTGTACATGCCTTCACCCTCTCAATCAATACCCCCCCCCCCCCCATGTAATATATGTAATATAATATAATATATGTAATATAAGAATACTCAACAAACTTATACCTCTGTAATTTGAGCACCCACTCTTATCCCCTTTGCCTTTGTACAATGGCGCAATGCAAGCATTCCACCAGTCCTCAGGCACCTCACCATGAGTCATAAATGCATTGAATAACCTTACCAAGCAGTCAACAATACAGTCACCCCCTTTTTTAAATAAATTCCACTGCAATACCATCCAAACCCACTGCCTTGCCGGCTTTCATCTTCCGCAAAGCTTTTACTACCTCTTCTCTATTTACCAAATCACTCTCCCTAACCCTCTCACTTTGCACACCAAAACACCCTATATCTCGACCAAAACATCCTATATACCACTGTATCATCAAACACATTGAACAAACCTTCAAAATACTCACTTCATCTCCTCACATCATCACTACTTGTTTTCACCTCCCCATTAGCCCCCTTCATTGAAGTTCCCATTTGTTCCCTTGTCTTACGCACTTTATTTACCTCCTTCCAAAACATATTTTATTCTCCCTAAAATCTAATGATACTCTCTAACCCCAACTCTCATTTGCCCTTTTTTTTCAATTCTTGCACCTTTCTCTTGACCTCCTGCCTCTTTCTTTTATACATCTCCCACTCATTTGCATTATTTCCCTGCATAAATCGTCCAAATGCCTCTCTCTTTTCTTTCACTAATAATCTTACTTCTTCATCCCACCACTCACTATCCTTGCTAATCTGCCCACCTCCCACGCTTCTTATGCCACAAGCATCTTGTGCGCAAGCCATCATTGCTTCCCTAAATACATCCCATTCCTCCTCCACTTCCCTTACCTCCTTTGTTCTCACCTTTTTCCATTCTGTACTCAGTCTCTCCTGGCATTTCCTCACACAAGTCTCCTTCCCAAGCTCACTTACTCTCACCACTCTCTTCGCCCCAACATTCTCTCTTCTTTTCTGAAAGCTTCTACAAATCTTCACCTTCGCCTCCATAAGATAATAATCAGACATCCCTCCAGTTGCACCTCTCAGCACATTAACATCCAAAAGTATCTCTTTCGCGCGCCTATCAATTAACACGTAATAATAACGCTCTCTGGCCATCTCTCCACTTACATACGTATACTTATGTATATCTCTCTTTTTAATCCAGGTATTCCCAATCACCAGTCCTTTTTCAGCACATAAATCTACAAGCTCTCTACCATTTCCATTTACAACACTGAACACCCCATGTACACCAATTATTCCCTCAACTGCCTTTGCATTCAAATCACCCATCACTTTAACCCGGTCTCGTGCATCAAAACTACTATATAAACTTATATATATATATATATATATATATATATATATATATATATATATATATATATATATATATATGTTAATTGACAGGCGCGCGAAAGAGAGACTTTTGGATGTTAATGTGCTGAGAGGTGCAACTGGAGGGCTGTCTGATTATTATCTTGTGGAGGCTAAGGTGAAGATTTGTATGGGTTTTCAGAAAAGAAGAGTGAATGTTGGAGTGAAGAGGGTGATGAGAGTAAGTGAGCTTGGGAAGGAGACTTGTGTGAGGAAGTACCAGGAGAGACTCAGTACAGAATGGAAAAAGGTGAGAACAATGGAAGTAAGGGGAGTGGGGGAGGAATGGGATGTATTTAGGGAATCAGTGATGGATTGCGCAAAAGATGCTTGTGGCATGAGAAGAGTGGGAGGTGGGTTTATTAGAAAGGTTAGTGAGTGGTGGGATGAAGAAGTAAGATTATTAGTGAAAGAGAAGAGAGAGGCATTTGGACGATTTTTGCAGGGAAAAAATGCAATTGAGTGGGAGATGTATAACAGAAAGAGACAGTAGGTCAAGAGAAAGGTGCAAGAGGTGAAAAAGAGGGCAAATGAGAGTTGGGGTGAGAGAGTATCATTAAATTTTAGGGAGAATAAAAAGATGTTCTGGAAGGAGGTAAATAAAGTGCGTAAGACAATGGAGCAAATGGGAACTTCAGTAAAGGGCGCAAATGGGGAGGTGATAACAAGTAGTGGTGATGTGAGAAGGAGATGGAGTGAGTATTTTGAAGGTTTGTTGAATGTGTTTGATGATAGAGTGGCAGATATAGGGTGTTTTGGTCGAGGTGGTGTGCAAAGTGAGAGGGTTAGGGAAAATGATTTTGTAAACAGAGACGAGGTAGTAAAAGCTTTGCGGAAGATGAAAGCCGGCAAGGCAGCAGGTTTGGATGGTATTGCAGTGGAATTTATTAAAAAAGGGGGTGACTGTATTATTGACTGGTTGGTAAGGTTATTCAATGTATGTATGACTCATGGTGAGGTGCCTGAGGATTGGCGGAATGCGTGCATAGTGCCATTGTACAAAGGCAAAGGGGATAAGAGTGAGTGCTCAAATTACAGAGGTATAAGTTGGTTGAGTATTCCTGGTAAATTATATGGGAGGGTATTGATTGAGAGGGTGTAGGCATGTACAGAGCATCAGATTGGGGAAGAGCAGTGTGGTTTCAGAAGTGGTAGAGGATGTGTGGATCAGGTGTTTGCTTTGAAGAATGTATGTGAGAAATACTTAGAAAAGCAAATGGATTTGTATGTAGCATTTATGGATCTGGAGAAGGCATATGATAGAGTTGATAGAGATGCTCTGTGGAAGGTATTAAGAATATATGGTGTGGGAGGCAAGTTGTTAGAAGCAGTGAAAAGTTTTTATCGAGGATGTTAGGCATGTGTACGTGTAGGAAGAGAGGAAAGTGATTGGTTCTCAGTGAATGTAGGTTTGCGGCAAGGGTGTGTGATGTCTCCTTGGTTGTTTAATTTGTTCATGGATGGGGTTGTTAGGGAGGTGAGTGCAAGAGTTTTGGAAAGAGGGGCAAGTATGAAGTCTGTTGGGGATGAGAGAGCTTGGGAAGTGAGTCAGTTGTTGTTCGCTGATGATACAGCGCTTGTGGCTGATTCATGTGAGAAACTGCAGAAGCTGGTGATTGAGTTTGGTAAAGTGTGTGAAAGAAAAAAGTTAAGAGTAAATGTGAATAAGAGCAAGGTTATTAGGTACAGTAGGGTTGAGGGTCAAGTCAATTGGGAGGTAAGTTTGAATGGAGAAAAACTGGAGGAAGTAAAGTATTTTAGATATCTGGGAGTGGATCTGGCAGCGGATGGAACCATGGAAGCGGAAGTGGATCATTGGGTGGGGGAGGGGGCGAAAATCCTGGGGGCCTTGAAGAATGTGTGGAAGTCGAGAACATTATCTCGGAAAGCAAAAATAGGTATGTTTGAAGGAATAGTGGTTCCAACAATGTTATATAGTTGCGAGGCGTGGGCTATGGATAGAGTTGTGCGCAGGAGGATGGATGTGCTGGAAATAAGATGTTTGAGGACAATGTGTTGTGTGAGGTGGTTTGATCGAGTAAGTAACGTAAGGGTAAGAGAGATGTGTGGAAATAAAAAGAGCGTGGTTGAGAGAGCAGAAGAGGGTGTTTTGAAATGGTTTGGGCACATGGAGAGAATGAGTGAGGAAAGATTGACCAAGAGGATATATGTGTCGGAGGTGGAGGGAACGAGGAGAAGTGGGAGACCAAATTGGAGGTGGAAAGATGGAGTGAAAAAGATTTTGTGTGATCGGGGCCTGAACATGCAGGAGGGTGAAAGGAGGGCAAGGAATAGAGTGAATTGGATCGATGTGATATACCGGGGTTGACGTGCTGTCAGTGGATTGAATCAGGGCATGTGAAGCGTCTGGGTAAACCATGGAAAGCTGTGTAGGTATGTATATTTGCGTGTGTGGATGTATGTATATACATGTGTATGAGGGTGGGTTAGGCCATTTCTTTCGTCTGTTTCCTTGCGCTACCTCGCAAACGCGGGAGACAGCGACAAAGCAAAAAAAAAAAAAAAAAAAAAAAATATATATATATATATATATATATATATATATATATATATATATATATATATATATATATATATATGTATATATACTATTCCTGGGGATAGGGGAGAAAGAATACTTGCCACGTATTCCCTGCGTGTCGTAGAAGGCGACTAAAAGGGGAGCTGGAAATCCTCCCCTCTCGTTTTTAATTTTCCAAAAGAAGGAATAGAGAATGGGGCCAAGTGAGGATATTCCCTCAAAGGCTCAGTCCTCTGTTCTTAACGCTACCTCGCTAACGCGGGAAATGGCGAATAGTTTGAATATATATATATATATATATATATATATATATATATATATATATATATATATATATATATATATATATATATATCCACACAGGTACACCACTGAATTTCCGGTAACCGATGGTTCGGTACCTTCTTTAGTCCGGACAAAATTACGTGAGGGAACTTATTACCGCGGCCACCAGACTAGTTTACTGGGTGGCCTCAGATGGCGCTGTATGTAGGGCGCGCTTATTTACATTCTTTACACTGCACTTGGTGGTGATACTGCAATTGTGAGATTCTTAGCTTATTTTGCTTAAATCTTACTCTAGCTATGGCTTCTAAGAGTGTCATTCGTGGTGTCAAACGTAAACAACAGTCCATATCGATCCAAGATAGAGTAGAACTGTTGAAAAAAATGGACCGTGATGTTTCGGTAAGCTGCGTGACATCTACAGTATTGGTTCAACTGTTTATGATATAAAGAAGCAAAGGGAGAAAATACTGAAATTCTATGCAGACAGCGATTCCAAGAAGCAAATGACGATTTGAAAAAACTATGAAAGATGGTAAGAGTACTGAGCACGATCGGGTGATGATAGAATGGTTGCGACAGCTTCGTAGTGATGGAGTCGACTTGTCAGGTAGCATGATAATGAACCAGGTTACGTTGTTCCATAAAGAACTTAAATTACAACATAAGCGTAACTATAGTGAAGGATGGCTTCAAAGATTCAAGAAGCATCAAGGAATTTCCATGAAAAAAGTGTGCTGAGAAAAGCGGTCGGCGAACCACGGAGCTCCTGAGTATGTTGACGACTTTGCGAATCTCGTAGCTGACGAGCACCTCAGTCCTCAGCAGGAGTATAATGTATTTCATTTATTCAGTTAATTTACATTCAATATTTGTTTAATCTAAATTTCTAACAGTCAATGATATATTCTAGACACATGAGAGATGTACAATTAGTGGGCTAGAGGTAGGTTGATAAATCAATATTACGTAACCACGGTTGTTCCGGTAAAATGGTTAACCAGGCAAGGTTTTGGAACCAAGATTGCCGCAAAATCGGTAGTGCATATATATATATATATATATATATATATATATATATATATATATCATACGTTGTCGCTATCTCCCACGTTAGCGAGGTAACGCAAGGAAACAGACGAAAAAATGGCCCAATCCACCCACAAACACATGTATATACCAAATGGCGTTCTTGCTACGTCTCTTCGTAGTATTTCAGCTGACTAATATTTCATTCTTGTATCTCCCCTGATGATGTGATTATATCACGAAAGTGCACTCGGGAACTTATCGTGTTTCATTTTCCCCGTGGACTCATAGGAATATATATATATATATATATATATATATATATATATATATATATATATATATATATATATATATATATATATATATGTATTTGCTTTGTCGCCGTCTCCCGCGTCAGCGAGGTAGCGCAAGGAAACAGACGAAAGAATGGCCCAACCCACCCACATACACATGTATATACATACACGTATATATATATATATATATATATATATATATATATATATATATATATATATATATATCCACACAGGTACACCACCGAATTTCCGATAACCGATGGTTCGGTACCTTCTTTAGTCCGGACAAAATTACGTGAGGGAACTTATTACCGCGGCCACCAGACTAGTTTACTGGGTGGCCTCAGATGGCGCTGTATGTAGGGCGCGCTTATTTACATTCTTTACACTGCACTTGGTGGTGATACTGCAATTGTGAGATTCTTAGCTTATTTTGCTTAAATCTAACTCTAGCTATAGCTTCTAAGACATATGAGTGTCATTCGTGGTGTCAAACGTAAACAACAGTCCATATCGATCCAAGATAGAGTAGAACTGTTGAAAAAAATGGACCGTGATGTTTCGGTGTGTAAGCTGCGTGACATCTACAGTATTGGTTCAACTGTTTATGATATAAAGAAGCAAAGGTAGAAAATACTGAAATTCTATGCAGACAGCGATTCCAAGAAGCAAATGACGATTTGATAAAACTATGAAAGATGGTAAGAGTACTGAGCACGATCGGGTGATGATGGAATGGTTGCGACAGCTTCGGAGTGATGGAGTAGATATATATATATATATATATATATATATATATATATATATATATATATATATATATATATATATGAGGACAATATGTGGTGTGAGGTGGATTGATAGAGTAAGTAATGAAAGGGTAAGAGAGATGCTATCTCATGTGTGGCGGGGTGGCGACAGGCCTGGATGAAGGCAGCAAGTATGAATATATATATATATATATATATATATATATATATATATATATATATATATATATATATATATGTCTGTGCATATATATGTATGTATACGTTTAAATGTATAGGTATATATATGTGCGTGTGGGCGTTTACGTATATACATGTGTATGTGGGGGGTTGGGCCATTCTCTCGTGTTTCCTAGTGCTACCTCACTAACGTGGGAGACGGCAATTAAGTATAATGAAGTATATATATATATATATATATATATATATATATATATATATATATATATATATATATATATATATATATATTGCACACACACACTAAACCCTCGATTTAACGGACCCCTATATAACGGATTTCTGTTTTAATGGACAAACAATGATACAGTACATTAATGAATAAAACTATCGTATCACACACTAAACCCTACGCTCCCTTACGAGATACAGGTAACGAAATGTGATATTTTCTTATACATAAAAAAAAGAAATGCATAAAAGCAAAAAGACAAAAATAATGACATTAAAATTTGACAAGGCATAAGGTAAATATACATATACACACAAATCACTGCTCAGCAACAACACACTTCCTTTTTATGCGAACTGAACAAGAATGACATGAATTAGTGTGTTGACTCTTCACAGGAGCCTCCACAAACATAATCTTGCAAGTGTACGGGTTGGCGTCTCACATGGTGAGGGTGGCGTCGCCGAAGGCTGGGTGTTACCACAACTGGGGAGCGAAGCCACTGCTAGTGGGTAGCCCTTTGACCCATGGGTGTCGTGGGGCTTGGCTAAACCCGGGGGCTTAGGTGACGTCGGTTTCGCAAAGACGGGTGACCACTGCCGTCCAGCTTCACTGATATTGCTGTGTGGCTTTACTACCACTCCCGACCTGTCTGGGTCACATCTTCGACGCGATATCCTGCACACAGACATGGGTGCCCACAGCTGGGGCAGCGTAGCAGCGTCATCTGCAAGGCCGATTTGCACTCGAACCTGGCTCTCTGCTACGCTCCCTGTTTCGCAGAGCAGTTCTCTATCGCTGGTTTATCAGACAGTGTTGTTGGGGTGCCGGAACACAATCTTGCAGCTGTCTTCCTGCTGCCAGCTGTGCGGGTGACTTATACCCCCGCCCTCTCTTAGGTGGGGTGTTGAGATATTGGAGCATAGCCTGAGTCAGTTTGCTGTTGTGCAAACTTATACCTCAGTAGTCTGAACACTCACCTTTATCCCCTTTGCCTTCGTATAGTGGCATTATACATACATTCCGCCAATCCTCAGGCACTTCACCAAGATCCATACACACACTGAATATCCTTTTCAACCAATCAACAACACAGTCACCCCCTTTCTTAATAAATTCCACTGCAATGCCATCCGAACCCGCTGCCTTGCCGGATTTCATCTTCCCTAACTCTCTCACTTCGCACACAATCCTGACAAAAACACCCTACATCTGCCACTCTTATCATCATCTCCTTACTTCATCACTACCTGTTACTACTTCTCCCCTTGCCTCCTTCGCCAATGCTCCCATTTGTTCTCTTGTCTTATGCACAATATTTTCCTTCTTCCAAAATATCTTTTTACTCTCCGTAAAGTTTAATGATACTCGTTCACCCCAACTCTTCTTGCACCTTCCTCTTGAACTCTCTCACCCTCCCCCTGCTCCTTTCTCGTATACATCTTATGTCATTTGCACTCCTTCCTTGTAAGTATCGTCCAAACGCCTCTCTTTTCACTTTCACTAACAGCAGGATGTGGAAAGGGAACTGTGGTTTCGGTGCATTACACATGACAGCTAGGTACTGAGTGTGAACGAATGTAGCCTTTGTTGTCTTTTCATAGCGCTACCTCGCGCGCGCGCGCAGGGGGAGGGGGTTGTAGTTTCATGTGTGGCAGGATGGCGACGGGAATGGATGAAGGCAGCAAATATATATATATATATATATATATATATATATATATATATATATATATATATATCAGGGGAGACACAAGAGAGAAATATAACAGTCAGTTAATAAACATCGAAGAGACGAAGCTAGAACGCCATTTGGTAAACATGTGATTGTCCAAAACATGTTTTGGACAATCACACACACACACACACACACACACACACACACACACACACACATATATATATATATATATATATATATATATATATATATATATATATATATATATATATATATATATATATACATATATATATATATATATATATATATATATATATATATATATATATATATATATATATATATATATATATATACATACAGGCACACATGTACATGTTCATACTTCCTTGCCTTCATCCATTTCTGGCGCTGCCCGGCCCCACAGGAAACAGCATCACTACCCCCTGCATCAGTGAGGTAGCGCCAGGAAAGCAGAAAAAAAAGGCCACATTCATTCACACTCAGTCTCTAGCTGTCATGTGTAATGCACCGAAACCATAGCTCTCTATTCACGTCTAGGCTCCATGGTTTACCCCAGACGTGTGTCTGTGTGTCTGTATCTGTGTGTGTGTGTGTGTGCGTGTATAACTAAGGAAAAAAGGGTTTATTGAATTGAAAGAGCCACTCATCTGAAAATACAGTTAATGCATTACTTAATTTGATGGTCATAAGAGTAACTACTTAGTTAATCACAAAAGAAATTAAAATCAAAGTTAGGCTTGATATTTCTAGGCTTTGGATAAGCACATGACTGAAATGTCTACGTAGTACAGGAAGATTTACTGAGGAAATTCTATGGTTTATACTGTATACTTTTAGTGGAGATTCGTTGAACATTATGAAATGTAAAGTTACAAATCGGTTGAATTACGTTAGTGCTCTTTTCTTTCTTTCAAACTATTCGCCATTTCCCGCATTAGCGAGGTACCGTTAAGAACATAGGACTGGGCCTTTGAGGGAATACCCTCACCTGGCCCAATTCTCTGTTCCTTCTTTTGGAAAATTAAAAAAAAACCGAGAGGGGAGGATTTCCAGCCCCCCGCTCCCTCCCCTTTTAGTCGCCTTCTACGACACGCAGGGAATACGTGGGAAGTACTCTTAATCCCCTATCCCCAGGGATAAAATAAATTTTCATACACCATATACAACCCTTCTGGCAAGTTAAATAATTTCTGATAAAACTTTCCCTAACCGTATTATTGTTGCTCAAAACTATATCAACATTTAAGATTTTATACAAAACATGAACATTAAGTAGTTCTCACAATAGGGTAACAGGAACAAGTTCTTGTTCACAAGTGGTTCTTTAGCAAAATTACAAGTCGAACATGGAAATATTTTGGAATAATATGATTTATATCCAGTGTCATAGATATTACAGAAAAAAAATACATAAAAACACAGAACGTTTCACTTTATTGTGATAATTAGAATAGTAGTGACTATATGACCAGACATTTCTGGGTTAAGAGTAAATGCTAAACATTAGGTTATTTCCATCACTATGAATATTACAGTCTAAGAATGCCAGTGTACTGTCTGTCTCAGTGTCAAGAGTAACTTTTTGAATCTACCACAAAATTCAACTAAAGAAATAAATTTTCATCTCGATCAATATGCCACAAACAAAGATCATCATCAACATACTTGTACCATTTGATATTACTAGGTAAGATGTCATAAAGTATCTTGCTCTCACAAAATCCATATAGAAATGACTTAAGAATGGTGAGGGAGGAGTTCCCAGCCTCATACCAAACTGCTGTGTGAAGAAACTACAACGTTCAACATGTCAGCTTTAGTGATGTGCAGATCTCTGTCCTTTTTCAAATCAACAAGATCACTCTTAAAACGAGGTGGACAACTTAGATGTACACTACTGGATATAGCAGTGTAAACAATTCCTTGACAAATATTGATTTCATCTGTAAGCAAATCTTTATTTTTTCCAGATTACAAAAATCCCTAACAATTTCCATAGCATTTAAGACCATTCAAGTTACTAGCCAAACTTAGAGCGTATCCTCAAGCCGTGGCAGCAGCTTTATCATGTGGATTGTGCGAAAGGTTCACATCAAGACAGGGTTACTTGCTTCCACCAATCACTGTTGTCAATAAGATTTAACGTGTGTGAAGTGGAATAACTTTCAGTGTGCCATAACATGGGATCATAAAGAAGTGATTTTAGATTATTGTTTTCAGAAAATGAGATGTGAATGTGATGTTGTATGTAAAACGTTAAATCTTATTGACAACAAAACGTTAGTGTTGTGTTGACATATTACCTATTTAATGATGAACATTAATTGTTGTAAATTACATACTTGTTGAGCTTCAGTAACACTTTGTTGACAAATGTATTCAGTGATGAATATTTTCACGTTAGTTGCATTACAGGAATATAGTAGTTGACTTATATATAACTATGGGAAAACTAAGCTATTTGCTTGCTTAGCCATGGATTTATTTTTAAAGTTGGAGGCTCCAGACACGATCAAAATTCCACATAAAGGCCTGGCCTTAATCGAAATATAAAGAGGATTATGAAAGGAAAAAAGAAGAGACATGGGAAACTAGTTATTTACGAATTTTCAGAAAGTGAATAACCTTTTTTTTTTTTTTTTTTACTGCGCCTGGTCATAGTTATTGGAAAGGACTCAAGAAGGTAAATAGATCCAAATCTTTGAGGTGTAGGGAAAAAAAGATTAATCAAAACGGCCCACCCTTGAATTGCCAGTGGCCACACAGTAATCATGTGATGCAGGAATTTGCTGAGTATTGTGTGGTTTAGCAGCTAGCTTTCGGGAGCAAAGACCAAAGTAATACCTGCAGAAGAGGGAAAGTGAACCAACACCGCGGCTTAGTGCATGAGGGTCAAGTTTGAAGTTGAAGAGTTTATAAGTCGGACTGCTTTCGATTCATCGCTGTCAGGTTCAGAGGAAAAGAAGTTTCTACATCTAAACAGGACTCCCAGTTTCTTAGAGGCAGACTTAACTATTTCAATAATGTGTCGGGTGTCCAAGAAAGAGTGGATGTTGCAGTAATACCGAGCATATTCATTGAGTCAAGAGGTGGCTTTACAGAACTGTCAAAAGAGAGATGACAGTTGTAAGGAGTTTTCGATATAGAAATGGGTAGAAACTGAATCTTGGAGGGATTAAACTTCACTAGATTTTGTCTCCTCCACTGCGATCCTGTCCAAGTCTGAGTTGATTGAGGAAGCTGTGTCAAAACGAGATACAGATCGAGTGAGAGAAGGTTCTGGATGAATGCAGTGTTGAGTCGTCAGTACTTGGTTATTTGAGGTAGAATGATTATTTATGGCATTCACCGTCGTAGGTATAGGACAATTCCTGTATGTGTACGAACAATGGTTGGTACATCAGTCAGTCGATAGCCCCTCTGAACTGCGGGGAAATTTATGGGGTGGCTGTGGTCAGCCATCTAGTCGGATTACAACTGCCACGGTCAGGGGATGTGGTAGTGTTGTTTACACTGAGGCAGCCGGATCTCTAACACATGCCTCACCAGTTCACAGTCCAATTCACTGGAGGTAGACGCTCTTGTATGAAGATGGTATGTCCAGTCAGGAATAATTCCAAGTATCAAGCTGGTGGGTTTGGGGAAAGAGTGTTCAGGTCAAACGGTGCCCTGTAGGCGGCTAGTGAGCGCCTATGACACATGTCATACCCCATCGAGGGTTGAACTGTGTGTATGTGTGTGTGTGTGTGTGTATGTGTGTGTGTGTGTGTGTGTGTGTGTGTGTGTGTGTGTGTGTGTATTGTAAACTGGCAGGATATTTCCTTTGGTACGATGTTTGTTAAAGGCCATTTTTATATTCATCATTTACCAGCTTTCAGTTTTATTTTTCAATTTTCTCCACGCATTTTGTTTCATCGGATAAAGTGTGAATCAAAATTTCTGTATTCATTTTCACTTTATTCTTGAAAAACATGCGACATTTTAGGCACGAATAAAAGCAACAAAAAAACTGCCCATCTTCAGTCCGATTGATTAGAAATGGTACAACACTTTATGTAAAAAACAAAACAGGGATGGATCACACTTTTCTTTGAAGTGTTGGATCACACCTTGAAGTGTTTTAAATGAGAGTGGTGGCATGGGCAATAGCTCGATCAGTGGACCATGATTCCTCGACGATCGTGTATTGTAGTATGGTTGGTAAGGGTCAAACTCAGTGTGGCTTTGGCGTAGGTCTCTTCACCTGGGAAAGGTGCATGCAGGTCATCTGAAGTGTGGCTGATGATAATTGTAGGGGCCCCGCTTGTCCTCTTCTATGGTGATTTATGAAGGGGTTATATTCTCCTAAGTTTCTGTTGTCTGTTTTTGTAGTCTTGTAGGATCGTGGCATTTTTTTCAGCATTATTATGTTCACAGTAAGATGCTAGCAAGTGAGATTTATGTTATGTTGCTGTTTCATATATAGTTTGGGGCCTCTGTTTTGAAGATGGACTGTTAAGCGTCGGTTGAGTGACGTAGTGGTCGTACTGATGTAGTTTACATTGTTTTGAAGTTTACAACCTTCAATTGGACTGGAAAACTTGTACACTATATTGGCAGTGGCCTTGTGATCTGTGTGAGGCTGTTTCTCAGTATGCAGTCCTTGGTTTTCTTATTCTTGTAGTAAATGATGATGATATTGAGACAATCTTGTAGTAAATGTAGAAAATGATGATGTTGAGACAATCTTCATTGATGTCGTAGGAAGTGTTCCTTCCGGATCCGTTCGTCCGTCCGGTAGGAAGGAAACATCCCGAGTTTTTTTTTCTATAGAGAACGTAATGGACGGTATCAAGTTGTTGTTGGGTGTAATTAAATGGTCAAGTTTGGAGGAACATACTTGTCTCTTTATTAGTGGTTTCATTAGAGAAACCATTGTTAACTAAAACTCGTTCAACTCTGGTGATTTCTTAAAGGCAAAGGACCCATGATGAGCAGTATTTGTCAGCAAGACTTAAGTAGGCTCTGATGACACTTAATTTGTACCTCTGGGAGCACTCACTCTCAGAATTCAGACACCTGCCCAAATCATTAGACTTATGGTGGCCAGTAGTTTGGTATTCACCTTTATGAATGCAGATGTCTACATCAAGAAAGGGGATCTTGTTGTCCACAACCTACTCATGCGTAAATCTCAGGACAAATGTATTTTCCATAGCCCTCTGAAGTTTTATAAGGTGGATTTTCTTCTTTATGATGTTATAAATGTCGTCAGCATATCGGCAGCATTTAGTTGGACATATGATGATGTCTTGCAGAACTTTTGTGTTGTATGTGGCACATATAGAAGTCAGCAAAACTGGGACCTAGTGGAATGGGGCTTCGGTGGTACAAGCATGAAAAAGCTCCTCTAGAATAGTTCTAGGACTATTGTGTAGTAAGGCCCTACAATATTCTCAGCCACACTCAGTATGAACCCCACTCACTACCTCCATGCAACTCTCCAAGGTGCAAGTCCTCTGCCAATCAATCCGCTGAGTTTGACCTCACATTGACCATACTACCACTCACAAACATCGAGGAAATGTGGTCCCCAGATCAAGATATTTCGTATTTCACCACTCTCACTTGTAACACTTCAAGATGTAATCCATTTTTGTTTTGTTCTTTATACATTGTGTTGTATCATTTTTCAATGACCCCACTCAGTACCTCTACTCAACTCTGCCAGGTCTGCGCAGAGACCCTGAGGCAAACCCCTCCACCCGATGACACACTGCGTGTGACTCCTACTGACCACACTACCACGCAAGAACTTTGATGGAACATGGTCCCCAGAACAAGATATTACCTCCATCACCAGTCTCATAACACTTCATGATGTGAGCCATTCTTGTTTTGTTCTTTATACGTTGTGTAGCATTATTTTAATGATCCCACTCTCTACCTTCATGCAACTCTTACAGGTGCAGAGACTTGATGCAAACCCCCCTACCTACTGACCCACTGTGTTTGACCCTCGAGAACACATGGTTCCCAGATCAAGATATTACCTACATCACCAATCATTTATAACACTTAAGGATGTGAGCCATTCCTCTGTTGCTTTCTATATATTTGTGCTGTATCATTTTTAATCAATTTGAATGAAGATGGACAGTGTTAATGTGCCTGAAATATCTCATGTATTTCAAGAATAAAATGAAAATGAATATAGGAAATTTAATTCAAACATTATACGATGAAACAAAACATGGCGAAAAAATATATAAGTTAAAAGAAAACTATTGAATGTCAAATAGCCAGTGGTCTTTTTTTTTTTTTTTTTTTTTCTCCAAAAGAAGGAACAGAGAATTGGGCCAGGTGAGGGTAGTCCCTCAAAGGCCCAGTCCTCTGTTCTTAACGCTACCTCGCTAATGCGGGAAATGGCGAATAGTTTGAAAGAAAAAAGAAAATATATATATATATATGAGGAGGGGTAGTAAAAGCTTTGCGAAAGATGAAATCCGGCAAGCCGGCAGGTTTGGATGGTATTACAGTGGAATGCATTAAAAAAAAAGGTGACTGTTGTTGATTGGTTGGTAAGGATATTCGGTGTATGTATGGACCATGGTGAAGTGCCTGAGTATTGGCGGAATGCATGCATAGTGCCATTTTATAAAGGAAAAGGGATAAAGGGAGTGTTCAAACTACAGACGCATAAGTCTGTTGAGTATTCCTGGGAAATTACAGGGGAGGGTATTGATTGAATGGGTGAAGGCATATACAGAGCATCAGACTGGGGAAGAGCGATGTGGTTTCATAAGTGGTAGAGGATGTGTGGATCAGGTGTTTCCTTTAAAGAATGTGTGTGAGAAATACTAAGAAAAACAGATGGATTTGCATGCAGCATTTATGGATCTGTAGAAAGCATATGATAGGGTTGATAGAGATGCTTTGTAGAAGGTCTTAAGAGTGTATGGTTTGGGACGTAAGTTGTTAGATGCAATGAAAAGTTTTTACCAAGGATGTAAGGCGTGTGTACGAGTAGGGAGAGAGGAGAGTGATTAGTTTCCAGTGAATGTCGGTCTGCGGCAGGTGTGTGTGATGTCCCCATGGTTGTTTAATTTGTTTATGGATGGGCCTGTTAGGGAGGTAAATGCAAGAGTTTTGGAGAGATGGGGGAGTATGCAGTCTGTTGGGGATGAGAGGGACTGGGAAGTGAGTCAGTTGTTGTTCGCCGATGATACAGCTCTGGTGGCTTACTGAGAGAGAAATTGCAGAAGTTAATGATTTAGTTTGGAAAAGTGTGTGAAAGGAGAAAGTTGAGAGTAAATGTGGATAAGAGCAAGGTTATTAGGTTCAGTAGGGTGGAGGAACAAGTTAATTGATATGTAAGTTTGAATGGAGAAAAATCGGAGGAAGTTTCTTCTCAGACACCCCAATCTGAGCCTTCGAGGAGGATGAGCACAACCCGCTTGATTCCTTCTTCTGTTACCCCTTGAAATACAAGGGGAGGGGGGAGGGGGTTCCCAGCTCCCCTCTCCCGCGCCCTTTAGTTGCCTCCTACGACATACGGGGAATACGTGGAAAGTATTCTTCAAGAAAAACTGAGGACTACTGATCTGGGAAGCATAATAATATTATGAAAACAGGATCATCTTACTTATACAGAGACTTGTTCATTTCTGTTGATAGGATGCTAATTTCAAACATATATATGAACATTCAGCTGTGAATATGGCATTGAAATGTTATAGAAAAAAGTGATCTTTTCGCATTGTTCACTCAGGATTTACGCCATTGCCAAAGGATTTTTTTGTAACTTCAAAAACGTGGACAAAAAAAATTGCATTGTTTTCAAATCTTGATAACGACGTTCAATGCAGCGAATTTTTAGCCTTGTTTTTGGCAGTGATATGAAAAAGTTTGCTTAGAGCTAGTATGTTTGTTGATGATGAAAATGTTTAGTGTCACTGTTATACTTGCTAATAGGTATAATGCAGTTAATTACGGTTTGATTATGATTTTGTGATAGGCTATATATGGCGTTGATGTTATGATTGGAAATGTTATGCTGTGTTTGACAGCGGTAAGCCTGATTAATGGTTTGTGGTGTGTGTGTGTGTGTGTGTGTGTGTGCATGTGGGTGTGTGTGTGTGCATGTGTGTGTGTGTGTGTGTGTGTGTGTGTGTGTGTGTGTGTTGGGGAAGGTGGGGATGGCGGTTGTTTCATTTCGAGCCATCCCTCCGAATGGGAGGGAATATTAGGCAAAATCACATTGGCCTGGGGTTCTGGAGAGGCCGGAAGTGGTGGGGTTAAATTTAGAAATTCGATAAAGTGATTGATTAAATAACAGAAAACATAAGTGATAAAACAGATTATATAGATCATCATATGTCGCTGTTTCCTATCATGTGGGCCCCCAAGCTCCCCCTCCTGGGGGCACCTGTGGGGGCTTTTGCCAATCCTTCCCCAGGGCCCGTGTCAGCTCATAGCAGCCATGTCTGAAATCTGAATCCTATGTTTTGTATTGACTGCATCATGTTCAGCGCCGAGTCTCTTCTGTCTGGCAATCGTTATATGTTTTGCAGATGATTATACTTGGAGAGGATTACATATAGGGTGACGACATATGTCATGTTTACAGGCGAAATTATGTGCTTGTAGCTTTGACATCTCTTCTAGTTAAGACTGGTAGCTGCCAGCTATGTTCTGAAAAATATCTTATGTTTTCTTGTGGTTATTATATGCCTGGTATCTATGTTGAAGGGATTACATCATGGTCGGTAATCAATATCTTTTGCAATATATATTTGCCATATTATGGTTGGCTATGGTAATGATATGTGTGGGGGATGGAAAGGTTGCTTACCGAGTATGACGAGGTCTAACTCATGGCGGAGACAAACAAGAAGCCAGTGCCTGGAAGCTGAAACAAAAGCAAAGCACAGAAGAAACGGGAAAGAGACCAACGCTGCAGCTGTGGACATATGGTGAAGCTTTGTGGTTAGGTGAGGCAAGTTAATACGTCATTGTTTTGGACTCGAAGCCACAGATGTGAGAGCAGTAATCTATACAAGGACGATCAACCATTCGTATAATCGGAACAAGTATTTTAGACGATGAATATGTTCGGTATGTGCAGAGTACTCGCACTTTTAAAGCGGCAAGCTTAGGTTTTGTAATGGAAGGTTTACTATATTGGTAGGATGTTTTGGGAAAACTGTGAGGGGTTTAGAACTAGAAATGGAAAATAATGGGTTTTAGAGGCATTGTAATGAACTAGCCTACATCTGCCCAACTGGGAAATCTTGGTTATGATGTTATTTTACTGGCGATTGTTTTGATGCACGCATGTGTGTGACCAGTCTATTGTGTCTGACGATGGGAAAGTCGTAAGTTGTAGGTTCTGACTGAACACTATTTAACTCCTTACGTATTCCACAATCTGTCTCCTAGCTGGTTCGGCATGAATATGAAATTTGAATATAAGGAATTACAGATCTTCAGTGCTATATTATGGTGGAGCTTATGGTGATAATGTTATAGTGTTACCATATTTAACCACTCCCGTAACAATTACTGTTGTTGTTGCTGCTGATACTACCACTGCTGCTGCTGCTGTTGTTACTGCTGATATTGCTGGTGGTTTTCTTACTACCACTACTGCCGTGGCTGCTGCCAGTTGGCTGTACACGCACCCAGCTAGCAGGAGCAGTCTCATTAGCATACGACGTAAGATTAATCTGTCCTGACTGATGCTCGCACCACCGCCATCCACTTGACCTCTCACAAACCCACTCCCAATTGACCTTTCTCAGCACCACTTCTGCTTGACCTTTTTCAGCCCAATTCCACCAAACGTCCTTCAGAGCCATTTAATACCTCATGAACTCTCTTAGCCCTACCTCTTTTTGACCTCCCTTAGGCCCACTTCCAGTTAACCTCCCTCAGCCCCACTTCCACTTTAACCTCTCTCAGCATTCCTTCAACCTCATCTCTGTCAACCAACCCCAGTTCTTCTCGACCAACTTCATCCCAACGTCCACTTACATCTCCTTCGGCATACCTTCCACTTGACCTCTCTCAGCACCCCTTCCACTTGACCTCTCTCAGCACCCCTTCCACTTCAATTCTCTCAGCCGTAAACCCACTTGCCATTCCTCATCGCCTACGGACACAACCTACCTTCCTCTACCTTTATCCACCGTCCAAAGTTCCCCTTCAACCGTCTCATGATGAATAACTCAAAGTCACTTTGCACATTAGGTGGCCAGCTATATGACGAGGTGGAGAAATACAAGAAGGCACTACACAGGAGTCACACCGCCCAGTCATTTTTCAAGATAAAACAAAAAGAAAAACGGATGCCAGTATTTAAACGTGGAAAGTGGCTCGCAGCCCATGTTTCACTTGGTTAATTAACGAGAGGCGGGCAACACCCCAGCTACTACTCCGTGTTCAGACGCGAGTGTAAAAGTATTAGTTGGTAAAAACTGAAATAACCTTTCTACATGAATTTTATATCTCTAAATTTTAATTGCAAACTATTGTTGTTAGGGTGAGGTTCAAACGATAAGAGATATTTCTAGTCTCGCTCTCCATGAATGTAAGTAAACTGAAGGTATACGATAAAATGTGTTAAATCCAATAGCCTCTCAACAGGGAAGATGCACCGTTGTTCAGCCTTCAAGAATGCCTTAGAACATACTGAAAATATATCAGACAAAAATATATAACAACCCTGGGATGACGCTAGGAAGATGACTCCCTGTACTGCACAATATCGGGAGAAATAAGGAATATGCAAGGCCTATACACAGAAAAGTTTAAAAGAATGATTATCACATGGACTGAAATAATTCCTGATGAACCAAGAATAGATATTGCGATGATACATTTGTGGACCACAAGCCTGATATAATTTGTCAAGCAAGTCGTGTGGTGATAGCATCGCGCCCTCCCTGCCACAAAAACTAAATCACGTCTTAGGTACTAGTAGTATGTGATGGCAATCGTGTGGATCCTTCATTCATGACTATCCCATGGTTTTGGGAAGTCTGACAGAGGAACATGAACAAGTAGCGTCTAGGCCGAGTGTTTGGTACTTTGCTCTGTGACGGTGTATTAAAAGACAAACCTTGGTCGATGGCAACACTCTTCTACACTGATATTGTTAGCTGTCTTGGCTAATATGTCATTTTCTCGCCTTTTGTGCATAAAATAGCGTTGAATATGGCATCAGTGGTAATTATCGTCATGCTTGCCATACATAGCACTAACAACATTATCAAATCATCAACATGTTCATCGAGTTATATCCGAGCTTTATTTCAGTAGGCGTAGATGTGAGGTAGGCGGTCCCAACAAGGCTTAAACAGAGCAGGTATAGTATTCATATTTTGTTTTCTAAAAGTTCTTAGTCTGCATGTCTTTAAGCCTCCTTATACATGAATAAGAAATTCACAGTATAGGGGGATCCTGAGGAGAGGTATGTACATAGTATAGGCTACCCGTCCCTTTCACAATATGAATAAACTATTTTCTTGTGTGTGTGTGTGTGTGTGTGTGTGTGTGTGTGAGGCATGGCATGACATCTGACACGCTGTGCCGCTGTGTCGTGTCATAGATCGACTCAGTATGAAGTAACATATGTGACAGGTGCACTCCGCGCCAGTATGACATATAATGTTTGAGACGTGTGCGACATATGACACCTAAAACAAGTGATCATGACAGGCTGCGCCACGACGCAGGGGACCGTAATACGCCATGACATGCCAGTCACGGACGCAGCATAACATGACGCTTGACAGTGGTCGGGATGTCAAGTCATCCCAGAGTCGGAAGCAGCATGACATGACACCTGAGACAGGACAGGTTGGTAGGGTGGTTGAGCTTTAGGCCTATCAAATGCCAGGGTCTTTAAGGCCCTCAACGTAAGCTCCATCCACCAACCATAATATCTTTACCACCGTCTTCGGGTGTTAAAGATAATTCTAAGACTACTCACACTCTTACTATGCATGTGGTCCATGAGTACAGGTGATGTGTACGTAGACGCCACGGTAGTACACCGGCCGCTAAGTATTATGTAAACATTGGTAGCTCCGCCCACTTGTTTGACTGTTCATCCGCCGAGGGTTCATATATCGGTATACATACTCAAAATCCATCATCCAGATGATCTAATGTTAGGATCACACTCACAGCCATTTACTGATAAGTTTTCACAAGGTTACCTTTGTAAATACAACAGAAATTCATTCTTTATTTGCTATTAAGACACTGATGTGAAACTACTACTTGTTATTTTCGTGTTAGGTGCCCCGTCCAACTCCAAGGACATACACATTGTCAGTCCTTCCCGAGCCGTGCTTGGGTTAAGAGGTTAGCACAGTAGATTTTTTTTTTGTGATATGTGCGGAGACTCGTAAATGTATATTGCAGGAAAACACTAACATTATCACCGTTACTAACTTTGATTTCTGAAAGGTTAATCAGCTAAGACTTAGTGTTACGGCGCGAGTGTTAATAATTAGCAATTGTGTGTTTTTATGTCTCAAGCGATTTATTTGCAACTAACATAAACAAATCATGATATGAAAACTCAGAAAGGCCTTCAGCGTGAAAATAATATATTTCTGGCATAAAAATAAGTGACTATTTGTGAACTAATTGACTGGGTTTATAAAAGGATAAGATCCAGTCATGTGTGGGTCAGTGATTTGTGATCACTATTGTGTAAGTACTAGTTTGTGATATATCGTGACAAGTGATCAGAACATGGAAACAAAGTGACTGGTGAAAAATGTGGTGAAACATTGCGGTATGTAGAAATAATAACTGATTTAACACAATAAAACCTTCAGAATATATACACAAAATTAAATATAGTGTGGCTGTCAGGAAAATCTTGTAAGTGATTAATCATCCAAGTTTCCATTACTCATAACTGATCGTTTCCACGGTCCTACACCAGCCGGCCGGAGTAAGGTAAGTAACTAACATGATCACTTTACGAACAATTGTTTGGCCATGATGTCTCAGCTAATTATAGGTGATGTATGTAGGGTGTATCCAATGGGGTTGGGGGCGGGGGATCGGGCAATCTTCCCGATTCGAGCTATACAGTAAACAAAAATTTTCTGAACAATAATGAAATAATATTCTTGCAAATATTTTTAACCTAACTAATTCCTTGATATATATATATATATATATATATATATATATATATATATATATATATATATAACAAAAGTTTTTATATGATTGTTATCATATTTCCCTTTAAGACGGTCGCTGGCTTTATAAATATACTTACTTTTGTACAACAGATGAATATATTAATCTTTATGAAAATTTGACTGTAATGAAATTGGTTGAATTCATGAATTACTCCAAAGCCGCCAAGTTCTCTAAAATACGTGATCCTCTCAGCGATTGTGTCAAACTTTTCACCACTGTCAAGGAGAGTTCATCCCCTCCCCGACCCAATCCTGGATACGCTCCTGGATGATATGTGTTGTTTGGCCATCATGCTTCAGGTGTAGAAGCGATGTCGATTGTTGCTTGGCCATCATGTTTCAGCTAATTATATGTGATATGTCGAGTGCTGTTTAGCCATGATGTTTCAATTAATTGTAAGTGATATGTCGAGTGTCATATAGCCATCATGTTTTAACTAATCATTTATATGTTGAGTGTTGCTAGGCCATCGTACCTTAACTAGATACAGTTGATGTGTTGTTGGGCCATCATGCTTCATCTAATTGTTGATATGTCGAGTGTTGTTTGTCCATGTTGCAAATAACATGTGATAAGTGTTGTTGTTTGTCATGTTTCAACTAATTTTAGGTGACATGTCGAGTGTTCTTTGGCCATGTTATTCTAACTGATCATAGCTGATATGCCGAATGTTGTTTGCCCATGTTTTTTCAACTGTTTATATGTGATATACTCTGTTATGTTTAGCCATAAATATGGGTGATGTGTCAAGTATTGTTTGACCATCATATCTTAGCTGCTTGTAGATTACATGTCTACCGAGACTTAGCGATCGTGTTTCGTTTATCACTGGTCGAACTCTGACGACCATGATTAACCGATTACAGGTATTATATATAAGAACAAACGACAGAAAAAAGCTGCTTAAGTCCTGTTGGCCCATGCAAGGAAGCTTCTGTGTGCACTCAGCTGGTACTAGTTATTTTAGTAAAAACTGATACGAGATTCAATGCAACCAGCACACAGAGGTGTAACTTCAAACTACCCGACCATTATTCCGGTTGGGTAACGTTTACAAACCCATGCAAAAAGCTAGACGAGTTTCTCGAAATTATAACCGTGGCAGAGTTTAGAACTTGAACAGAATGCCGTAAATAAAAGGATTTAAACAGTAGTGCATATCAGGAAACAGACTTCAAGCGGAATTTTTCACATCGGTGATGATATGGTACCATATTTTTTTTTCTTCAGCTGGAGATGATACGGTACTATTATTTCTACAGATCGGCCATAATTTCTCTGTAATTAATCCGGTAAAGTTACCTGTTAGAGGCGCCAAAGAAATAACTTTGAAATATGACTGATTTTGTTTTCATTGACTGTGTAGTGTGTGGGAAACAGAATAAGTGTGGCGGGGTGTGATTTTCATGTCTTATCATGTCTTTTTGAATAAACATGTCGAGTGTGGAGAGGGTATTGAAAACCAGGGAGAGCGTTGGGAGAAAAATTGCAGAAGTCCGTGATACATGTTTAAGAAGTAAAAGAACATCTGAAAACCTAACCTGACCTTCAACAGCTGCCGAAATTTACCTCAGTTTCATTGTTATTCGAAAACTATAATTGTAGCAGTCTCATGTTTACATCCAGTTTGTGGCAGTTGTGTGTGTTCGTGCGTACATCCTTCAACATGTGGGACGCAGCACACGACAATGACGGTGGTATATATTGACTGATGTTGACAATCAGGGTAAATTTTATTCTTAGGTGAAATTAGGGGAGGTTTTCATAGCGTCTGTTCATTTCTTCTCGTGTTTCCCCTGTCTTGATATACAGTAATATTAAATTTATTATCTGCATAGCCCTTCCCACTCGTAACATATTAAAAAGAAAGAAAATCTTTGTATTCTCCCACACAACATTAACCAGCATAATCCAGACCTATTATTATGGCACATCTAAATGAGCAATTTTCCATTATTTTCACTTTATATATTGGGGAATAAATGATGAGCTTTATGTTTATAAAAAAAACTTAGAACAAGGTTCAGCTGAAAGTTCGGAACATTCTGGAAAGCCTGAAGTCCACTTTAGCTCCAGCCCTCCCCGAGTAATACCGGCTTGTTGTTTGAATGATAGCATGACAGAAAACCAAGTAATTTTGTACATCAGCATTTATAAGAGAAACTGAGTTTTACCTGCTGAGGAATAAATACCTTCTTGTTTCAAACATTATTCTACTAACGCGCATTATAGTTAGTGCATTTTACAACTAAATTAACGTACGAGTGGTTCATTATTTAAAAGTACTGTAGTTACGAGGAAGGGAGGGGAGGGTCCAAGGGAAAGTGTCACTCTATATTTGGGTTATCCCCTCCCCGAGGAACCCTTTCCCACTTGAAATTTTAACATTATGTCGCAGTAGTTGTGTAAGTTCTTACACCAACTCCACTGTGCTGCATTTCTGCTAGTCTGGCAGCTCTACTCCACCCGACATACTTGAACACATACAGTCCATGATAGATGTTTGCTGTCTGAGATTCTCCCAGTTACTGAAAGTGTTACGTTAACCTTATCTCACGTAGGTTCCACAACACAAGGAGGCATTACCGGACTTTACAACCTTTAATCTCTTTATTTCTGCTTTGTGAGCGTGGCTTCTCGCCTCTAGGACGTAAATAATGATCTAAGAAATTCCATCTATGATAAGATGTCTGTTGTATCAGCGATTGGGATCTACCAACAGGGCACAACAGATGAAATGGATTACTTTGTCATCCTGTTCGCCAACAAGCATGATAATAGGAGGGTAC
Source organism: Panulirus ornatus (assembly GCF_036320965.1). Lineage (NCBI taxonomy): Eukaryota > Metazoa > Arthropoda > Malacostraca > Decapoda > Palinuridae > Panulirus > Panulirus ornatus. The sequence goes on along the minus strand of NC_092244.1, from coordinate 18,848,024 downwards.
ATCTGTATAGCGTATTATGTTATGTCGTAAATTTGGTGTGTTGTGATGCACTGTTACATTCGAGTTTGTTCAATTTACACTAAAGGTGGGAATGCGTTTAAATAGATTCAGTTTATTTGTGCACCGATAGCGTCCAGCTGTTGGTAGATTATTGCCCACATATGGTCAAAATAGCAGATGTTACACCTCAAGTTTTCGCGCAATGAATATGGTTAATTGCATTTTATTTCTCTTGGTATTTTTAGTAACTTTTTCTTTTTATGTTACTCTCTACTGTTAATTCATTCTGTGTTTGTGTAAAGATTCTCCAAGAGTAAGCATAGCACGGGCTCTTGTCCATGACAACTCGTTCCCGGGTGTGCCATCGCTGGCATAGGTCTCGTGTTTGTGCGTTCTCGTATATGGAATACTGACACTGGGCGGCCCGTGTAGGTGTAGTCTAGTGGGCTGTCTTAGGTGGATGTGTATGTTTTGCAAGATGTGTGTGAATAGTGATTGCGGTAGTGACGCCCAGTGATTCAAAAGTTTCGGCTTCAGCGACCCCGGGAACTTTACAGTAAAGTCACCCAATTTCAAGAAAAGTGTTAAGTATACACCGGTAAAGACTTGTGTATTGATTTATTCATCCATTTATTGAGACAACGATCTGCAAACATAAACAAGCCGAGTGCTTGAGAGCCTAGTTCTTACAAGGGGGGAGTAACATATTTGTTTCCAGTGAATACTGAACTTACTACTGCTGCTATATTACATTTTGAAGAGTATTGTAGATCTAGCTCAGTGCTCACTGTGAATAGAGAAGCTTAGTTTGTGCAAAATGAAAATTAAACATTTTAAAAGAATACAGTATGATATCAGTAAAGGATATTACCTCTGACAAAAACTCGGAAATTTAGTAACTCCGTCTTACCACACACGTATCCACCTGAGTGCCCACTGCGCTGCAGTTACACAGGGGCTGACCTGTGCCAGTCAGTAATAGCACACCCAGGAACTGGCTGTAATTGACTGGAGCCCGTGCCAAACTTAGTCTTGAATTTTAACATGCACACCTCTCCATCACAACATTTATAAGATCATTCAACTTCCCTTCTTGATCTCGACACGCTAGGCATGAGGTATGACTATCCTGTCTCCTTTGATTATCAAACCATTCTGTGCTGAGAACTCATCTCTCGAACAAAGATAAGGCAGTAGCTGGTTAAGGACGATATCATTAGTTTCAGGTCTCTCAAGAGATTATGGCTTCCAAGAGTAAAATCATTTGCTGTTTGCTCTATCTTCAGACACTCTGGTTTGGTCGGTGTGAAAGATACCACTTTTATAGTCTCTAACATTTGTCTTCTTCCATTCTCTGGTACATGTGTCCTTAACATAAAAATCTATGTGCATGTCCCTCCCAGATTGATATTCCAGTGCTGTCATACTGGTGAGCTCGGAACAACATTCTTTGCGGTCGCGTTGGCGTTTGATTTATTTTTTTTTCGTTATTGTTGACTGTAGGGGTTTGTTGTCATTTATTACTTTGGTCGGTCTCCCAAATGTATTCTGAAGAAACTTTATCAGGGTAAATACAACTGCTGGCATCTCGTTCTTTATCTGTACATATTTTGTCTCTGTAGAAGTCAATGCTCTGCTTGCATCTGATATTGGTTAACTTTCCTGCATCAGCATGGCACAAGCCTGTCTGACTAGCGTCACACTGAATAACAAGTTGTTTGTTTTGGTCATAGAATGCTAACACTGGGGATGGATGTCATTACCTACTTTACCATGCCTAGAGCTTCCTCCTGTACTATTCCTCATTGCCATTCAACGTCTTTATTAGCTGGTTGACGGATAGGTTCCATTACATCAGACAATGCAGGTAAAACTCTAGCTAAATAGTTCATATGCCTTCCAATCTCTGAACCTGTCATATTTTGTGGAGTTTTCATCTGTACAGTGGATTCTATCTTATCAGGATCAGGTTTCGAACCATACTTAAATATCGTATATCCTATACAAGAAATCTCAGTTATGTCTTACAATTGTTGGGCTTGATCCCTGGCTTTCTACATGTCCCTAACAGTTTACACACATTACTGTCTTGATCATGATCAGCTAATTCATCACTGTCTCCAGTTCCATGAAGTAATATGTCATCAGCCACACATACAGCTTTAAGACCCTCCAGAGCTGCTTTCAGACTCTTTTGGAATATTTCACTGCTCACAGCTAAACCCCCCTTGTGGTGTCTGAAATGTAGTAAGATTGTTTGGCTGATCATCCAGTACACAGGACCAATAACTATTCCTCAGATCAAACTTTGAGAACAACCTAGCCTTTGAAAGGTCAGGTAGTATGTCATCAGTCACTCGTAGTGGATACACTTTACTCAGTGCTTGTGGATCAGTGGAAATTCTAATGCCTCTTGATTTCTTGCTTTCAGTAACCATATGACTTAACCATTCCTCTGGTTTTCAAGTTGGCTATGACTATCATTTCATGTGATTTACTGAGCTTACTATGAATCAGTAGTTAGCTTAACAGTACTAGGTTCTTTTCCTAGCTCTTCTGAAAGCACATCTCAGTAATTTGAAAACATCTTGAAGTGAACTGACATTTTCATAATTTAGTTATCAGTTTCAACTGTCCTGCTGCTTTCTTACCCAGAATTGGTGCAAGATCATGTTCTACCACAAAAAAACTACAGAATGTTCCATTTAAATCATACAATTGACAATAACTATTCCACACTTTCCCGGTGGGCTTATCAGAATTCCACATGAACAACACTGTATCAAAGGGTTTGAACTGTTTGTCAGGCACTGTACGATGAAGAATTACATTCAGGCTTGCGCCAGTCAACTTGAAATGTGAACTTCTTACATCCTACCTCCATGCATATATCATGATGGCCTTGTCGCTGCTTCGCGTTGAAGCCGTTCTTCTACATCCACGTCCTTTTGACCGTACTTCTAGAACGCCTGTCTGGTTTTGATCTGCATTTACGTGCGAAGTGATTCGTCTTTTTACACTTGTTACGGGTCTTGCTATAAGCTGGGCATTCTTTTCTTCCAGATTATGCTGGTTGTCACAGAACTTGGTCGGTCTTCCGAATGCATAATGATGAAACTTGGATCAAGTACAACTGCTGGCACTCATTTTTTTTTTTTTATCTGTGCACACCTAGTATCTGTAGGAGTCAATGCTCTGCTTGCACCAGATATTGGTTAACTTTCCTGCATCACCGTAGCACCTAAGCCAACACTGGAGGTGGATGCCATTACCTACTTTATCTTGGGCGTGTGTCCAGGTGTGGTCCTCAAGTTGGCTGTCTTGAATTGATTTGTGTTCTTGATGGTTTTCTTCAGAGTCGCCTTGTTCACAACCTCCGGTCCTTAACCGTGAAATACTGCCTTCTGCTTCTTTGGTGCTTGGTGTACCACCCAGATTTTGATAGATGCAACAGAATTAAGGTCATCCTCTTTAAAAAATGTCTTACGAAGTGAGTCATCTGAGTTTTCAAATGTTAATTGATTTCTCATCTCATTTTTCTTTTTATTTCCATCTTCACATACCTTGCAGAGAATCCTGAGTCTGGTGATAAATGAATCCAGAGATTCTCTCACACTTTCGAAATCAGTAACTATCAGCCAGTATGTTCTTCTTTGGGGCAAAATGTGCATGAATTTGGCAAGAGCATATTGTCGCACTGTAGCTGGGTTAGGCTATTTATATGAATTATCTGAATTATACCTGGAACCAGCTAGGAACTCGAATTAAAACTGTCAAGTAATTCACCTCCAAGGTTAGTAGTAATGGAACCTTCTCTTCATCAGGTTTCCTCTTAAAACCAGCTGCCAGAGTATAAAGGTTATGCTTTTGCTTAAGAGTCCTGCGAACTTTTTTCTTGTCACTTGTTCGGCTTATTTTGCCGGGGACGGAGTGTTAAGGAGCTGCCGTCTGCACCACGACGTTAAGTTGCCGCTTGATTTCGCCTCAGTCACTTGTTATTTCGTTTCCTTCGATCATTCTAGACTGGAATGACTGATGTTTTCACCGTCACCATCATTTTTTTTTTTTTTTGCTAGTTTATGCGTCTTACAGAGGCTTACATTTCTGTGGGTGGCAAGGAATAGCTGCTTGCTTATAGAAAACGTGCAATGGCAGACTGTAATAAACATCACTTTATTACAGGTTCCAATACTGGACCATTTGCTTTTAAATAATATCCAGTCACACACATTGTCAGTACTGCAGTGAGGTAAGGAACAATACCGTGATGCTGTTTCCACTACTGGGACGGTGTAAATGGGCAGGGAGACATTGGTGTGCTAGTGAAGGGGAATCTGTCACAGAATCGAGGTAACGCTGCGTTGCTATTTCTATGTAACGATAACTTGTAAAGGAACCGTCACAACGCCATATCGGAAAGAAAGGACATTTTGACTCTCAAAGGAACAGGACACAGGATAAAGTAAAGAAAAGACAAAATTTAGGACTTGAGTTACGGATATATTCGGCATAGTAACCTTCATACGAAATTTCAGTAGTTTCCCATTAAGAGGATCAAATTCATTTTCTTTTTCACATGTTTGAACCATTTCTTCTGTAGCTGATAAATTGATTAGGACAAACCCATGTAAACATAGGGCAGTCTTAGAAAAATAAGATAATCATTTGGATGTAATGTTGGATAAAAAAAAAATGATAAGTAAAATTAAAACTAGTGATAAACTGAAAATGGGGTTCTGTGATTACAAATGCAAAATTTGAATTAGCTGTTTGTATTCATTGGGAAGCCTTTCTTGTTTACCAGCTTTTCTGCATGCAAATACTTTGTGTAGTATGACGAGAGGAAGCCTAACTTTTGACACAAGATTATCCATCTAGCGTGAGAGGAAAGAAAGATAAATTGGAGTGATAGATAGATAGATAGATAGATAGATAGATAGATAGATAGAGAGAGAGAGAGAGAGAGAGAGAGAGAGAGAGAGAGAGAGAGAGAGAGAGAGAGAGAGAGAGAGAGAGTTTACTTACGACGGAAAATTGCAAACAGTTAGATTTTGCCAAAGGGCAGGGTTGGCGCGTAGCGCTTATCTCAGGAAAATCAAGATAGGAAGAACGAGTGGTGTTAATTACTTGTTATATCTTGTGTGTGTGTGTGTGTGTGTGTGTGTGTGTGTGTGTGTGTGAGAGAGAGAGAGAGAGAGAGAGAGAGAGAGAGAGAGAGAGAGAGAGAGAGAGAGAGAGAGAGAGAGAGAGAGTTACATAGATGTACCACAGACCCAAGGTCCAATCGAGGCGGTCTGACAAAAAAAAAAAAAAAAAATCTCTAGTAAGCAGTACAGAGAAGGATAGCAAAGCAAAGGCTCTCTCCCTACCCTTCACTCCCCTCGGCACACGCCGCCAGGAAAACGAGTAGAAAATACCTTGCAGGATTGATAAGTCTGAAGGAAAATTTTATAGGAAGTCATAAGGTAAAATGAACGTGAATGTGTCATGCATTCCATCCCCAACGACATGTATCCCTTCACTTTTTGTTATAAAGCTTGATCTCCAGCCTCACGACTTAACATACCTATATTATTCCTGATGCTGAAAAATGGTACAATAATTCTTAATTACTCTCTCAAAGCAGGAGACATCGGCTAATCAATGTTAGTATGATGCCGCAACTAGACCAGGGAGAGATTAACAGTTGAGAAGGTAGCATGATATACCACTGCCTTATGATGACTGATTTAATGAATTTTTCAATACCAGAGAGTGACAGATGATGATTAAGCCTAATTGTGAAGATATTATGGGTGTATCTCTGAAGAACATTTTCTGGGAGCTTATTCCGTGCATCAATAATGTTAGTAAAAAAAAAAGTATTTCGTACACTCGAGATTAACTCGGTGACCTATAAGTTTTAAATCATTTCCTCTCGTTGGTAATGCTGGTGCTACTGTAAAGAAATGTTCAATATCGACATTGTTGAATCCTTTAAGTAATTTGAAGCATTGTATTGATTTGCCCCGGAGATGTCTCTTGCTTAGGAAGAACAAGTTTAATTCTCGCAGTCTTTTCTCAAATGGTTTGTTACGCAAGGAGGGAATCAACTTGGTTGCGTTTCGCTGCACTGCTTTCGATTTAAGAACGTCCGTATTTAAGTAGGTGACCCAAAACTGCATTGCATATTCTCGGTGTGGTCTAACTAGACTTAGTATGGTGGCAATATCGCATCCTTGCTTTTGAACGTAAAGTTTCAGTTTATGTATCCTAACATCCTATTTTCTTTATTTCTTTATTTTCTTTATTTCTTTATTTTTTTCTTTATCTTCGAAAATGTAGCCTGTTTCCTTGTATCACGTTCACTTTTCACGAGGAAAAAAAGTAGAGCCATTTTTAGTTCCCATGTTGTAGAGGGAGCAGAGGGATCATGTCACAGACTGTTATTTCTGCATGGTCATTGTCACTGGGTTTTCGGCAAACAACAAGCACAGGATTGTCTACCCCGAGCCTGGACTCCGCAATACGACCAGAGCCGTACTACAATGACAACCTTCCCCTCCCACTACCACCCGAGGACGGCATCGGAAGGTGCGACGATGAAGAAGAGTTTGGTGAGGAAGCTGCTGCTCTTTTGGAAGAAACGGGAACGGATGCATAGTTTGTACTTGACGACGACCAACCAAAGACATTTTTTTTTCAAGGAGAGTTAAATGATTTGGTCCGAGATTTGGCACTGCCGAAAGATGAAGTCCGAGATTTGGCACTGCCGAAAGATGAAGTCCGAGATTTGGCACTGCCGAAAGATGAAGTCCGAGATTTGGCACTGCCAAAAGATGAAGTCCGAGATTTGGCACTGCCGAAAGATGAAGTCTGAGATTTGGCACTGCCGAAAGATGAAGTCCGAGATTTTAGCATTTCGTCTCAAAGAAAAATATCTGCTCAGAAATGGACGCTCGCGTTACTTATTTCAGGAAAAGGAATCAGACTCTTACTTCTCATTTTTCCGTGGATGGACCGCTCTGTTTTTGCCCAAGACCATGATCTCTCTCACTGGCGCTTGTTCATCGACTCATGTAAGAGAAGTCTGAAAGCGACTATGTTCCACATTGGGAACAAGAAATCCTTCGATCCTGTAAGGCATCCACTGCACATGGAAGAGTGTTATGAGAACATGCAGGCACTTATACATGCCGTAAGACACTAAAGTTACAAGTGGAAAATATGTGGGGTCTTAAAAGTGATCGGCCTGTTGATGGGAATACAGTCAAGGTTCACTAAATCATGCTGTTTTTTATGCCTCTGAGATATTCGAGCAAGTTCAATGCATTATATGGAGTCGGACTGGCCTCAGCGAAGATCGTATGAGCCAGGAATTTCGAGAGTCCGGGATAAGCCTCTGGTTGATCCACAAATGTTCTTCTCCCCACTCCACATAAAGCTTCTCTCATGAATCAATTTGTGAAAGCAGTAGCCAAGAGAAACTCGAAAGGGATTCGAGTATGTGGTGGAACAATTTCCCAAGATCACTGAGGCAAAGTTTGAAAGAGGCATCTTCGTCGGTGCGCAGATTTCATCACACATCATGATGACCTGGAGCTGGAGGCCTGCAGATCTTTCGGGTTGGCTATGTGAAAATATCTTGGGAAACCTAAGATCTTCGGATACTGAAGGCGGCGTGAAAAGACTTCTGAAAACCTATGCTGCTATGGGTTGTAGGATGTCGCTCAAGGTGCATTTCCCTCATTCACATCTGGGGGACGTTTTTGCGGAGGACCTTGGTGCAATGTCTGACGAGCAAGGAGAGCGCTTCCACCAGGACATCAGCGCGATAGAGCATTGGAACCATGGTTTCTGGAATGAAGGAATGCTGGCAGATTACCGCTGCATGTTGTACAGGGACGAACCTGAGTCAGAGCACCACAGGAGGTCGAAAGCGCAGTGCCTTTAGTTTTTGAATATCGCCATAGAAGGTTAAAAGCGCAACATATTTAACTTTCACTTCTGGATAGTATCTTCTCTGTTATTCATTTATTTTATATTCATTATACATAATCGCTGTTTCCTGCGTCAGCGAGGAAGCGCCAGGAAACAGACGAAGAATGGCCCATCCACTCATATACACAAATATATACATAGACGCCCACCTACGCAAATTTACATACATATACATATCAACATATACATAGATATACATACACATACGCAGACATTACATACATATCTTCTTTGCATCTCTAGGAATACTGAATTTCTGCACTAAAAAGTTTGAACTGGTACAAATCTTATCATTTTACCTTCGCTCTTGCATCATGCAGCTGCAGTTGCACTGAAAGAGTGTGTATCCGTAGAAGGAAAATGAGACGTGTTTGTACTGAAATGGGTTAGAAATTCGTAATCTGCATCGGAAATAGGTCTAGAAAAGTTACACTGTATCCTTGATGAGGAAAAAAAAGTTTAATTTTGTTGACCAGTGTAATTGATGTGAGGCTAATAGGACGGTAATTACCAGGCAATTTGCGGCTTCCCTTTTTGCATATAGGAGTGACGTCTGCCAGTCTCCAGTCCCGTGGGACTATTCTATCCTGGAGCGAATTATTGAAAATCTGGGTTAACGGTGCGGCCGTTTCGTGTTTGACGTTTTTAATCACTCGTGGATAGAAACGATCAGGTCCTGGGCTTTTATTAGCCTTCAGCTTACCTGTCTGTGTTAGTGCTTCTCTGGCTTTGGAGGTGAATTCTTGTACCGTGTGAGTGGTATTTATCACTGCCTCAAAATTCTTGTTAATTTCTAGCGTAAAAACAGAACTAAGAAGCTTGTTCAAGGTTGTCGTGATGATTGTATCGTCCACAATGGGTTCCTCATCCTCGTTTACTATGGTCCTATTCCACTTCTTATATGTTTTTTATTATTGATGTATCTATGAAATCTTTTAGGATCTCTATTACTACCTCTTGCAATACTCACTTCGTATTCTCTCTTGGCATTTTTGATAACAGATTTCACCAAACTTTTGATTGTGTTATATTGCGTTGCAATATCCGGATCATTGTCCTATTTCTTAAACTTACAGTTTGTTTCTGCGCCGTATAACTCTTGCAATATCTTGGGAATATCATTCAGGCTTGTTGTGTGTTTTACTGTTTCTGTCGTGCATGAGAGTGAATGTGACTTGTGTCACATAAACTGACGCTTAAAACTGGTCCATAATTCCTCTGGGCATGAACCAGCAAGGGTAGAACTCTCTGATGCCCCTTAAAATCCGCCTTTTTAAATTGGGGGTAATAGTATTGGTTTTAGGGGAGTCGGTTTTGATATTTACGTCGAGCCTAACCATGTTGTGGTGACAAATGCCTCGGTGTTCTCCAACGCGGGTATTGATTACTTAAGAACTCCTGGGATGCAAGAACTAAATCGTCGGCTCGGGAAGGTTTGGTAGAGAAAACTGCCTTCGACGGTGTTGACAAGTGTAGCAGATTCACTTTCCACACCTGTGATAGTTTGCCAGTTGATTTATGGAAGATGAGAATCCCCAAGAATGATCGAGTCCTGTATTCCTCGTTGTAAGCTCTCGTACGTGACGGTGTCAGTATCTCTTGGCTGACCAGGGCCTTTATAAACGACGTTTAAGTAGAGTTTGGAAGATTCTGTGTTAATCTGAACACACAAGTGTTCAACAGTAGCAGATGGTGTTGTCTGAATTTCGATGGGGATTAAGGTAAGATTTTACATACAGTGCAGTTCCCCTTTCTTGATCGTTTCTGTCCCTTAAAAAAAGAAAAAATACAAAAATATTCATAGATTCATAGCCTGTTAGACTGTAGTCTAGTCAGTAATCAGATCGTTGTTTTTCGTGTTCTGTAATGTTTTTATTCGACCAATGATATCAACGTACGTGTTCACTGTTTATCAGACAACGTAATTCAATTGTTTTGTTTCAGATGGATTTTATATTCAAGTAAAAACGAGAGAGAGAGAGAGAGAGTTTTAATGGCCTGACCATATACCCCGAGGCAACCAGAGAACACATTATGCTTGCCTGAGTGGCTTTTTTTGTGACTCATATTATTTGTAATATTTTTGATGTGAAATTAGGCCGAATTACTAGGGTAACTCCATATTCCTATATGTCCAGGTTGTCTTGTGTTACTCCGTGCTTCTATATGACCAGGTTGTCTTGTGTTACTCCATGCTTCTATATGTCCAGGTTGTCTTGTGTTACTCCTTGCTTCTATATGTCCAGGTTGTCTTGTGTTACTCCATGCTTCTATATGTCCAGGTTGTCTTGTGTTACTCCATGCTTCTATATGTCCAGGTTGTCTTGTGTTACTTCGTGCTTCTATATGTCCAGGTTGTCTTGTGTTACTCCATGCTTCTATATGTCCAGGTTGTCTTGTGTTACTCCATGGTTCTATATGTCCAGGTTGTCTTGTGTTACTCCATGCTTCTATATGTCCAGGTTGTCTTGTGTTACTCCACGCTCCAATGTGTCCAGGTTGTCTTGTGTTACTCCATGCTTCTATATGTCCAGGTTGTCTTGTGTTACTCCATGCTTCTATATGTCCAGGTTGTCTTGTGTTACTCCACGCTCCAATGTGTCCAGGTTGTCTTTTGTTACTCCACGTTCCCTTATGTCTTGTGTCACTCCATGCTATTTTATTAGCAGCATGTTGACCCCTGTATACCACATCCTTCCAATTCATTCTATCCTTTACACTCCTTTCAACCTCTTGCATGGTCAGGCCCTATCACTGAATTTTTTTCACTCCATCCTTCCATCCCCAATTTGATATCCACCTTCTCCTTGTCCCCTTCTCTTCTGACACGTACATCTTCTTTGTCAGCCCCTCCTTATTCATTCTCTTCCTAATGTCCAAACCATTTCAGCACACCCTCTTCAACTCTATTAACCACACACTTTTTGTTGCGTCACCTCTCTTTTCCAGTACTTTCACCCTCCTCCGCATATTTTCACCTGCAGTCTATGCATCGCATCAATACAATATTGACCCATTTTCGCCCTTCCAGATAATGACCTCTCTTTATTCTACACATTCTTCAATGCTCCCAGAGCGTTCGCCACGTCACCCACCGTATGATCCACTTCAGCTTCTATGTTTTCATTTACTACCATGTCCACTTCTTGGTATCTAAAATACTTCACGTACTCCAGATTTTCTCCACGTAAACTCACACCCCAACGAACCTGTCTTTCCATGTTTTTATGCATATTTACTTCCAAACTCCTTTTTTCCATAAAGTCTCTCAATCCACATTCTGCAGTTTCTAGCTCGACTTTGTCACCAGCGCTGTGTCGTCAGCAAACAACTGACACCTAGACTGCATACTTGCCCATGTCTCCAAGACGTTTGCATTTACCTCCCTCACCAGCTGATCCAGGGAACAAATTAAACAGCCATGGTGATATCACACACCTCTTCAGCAGACCCATCTTCCCTTGGAATCAGTCACTCTCCTCTTTTCCGACTCGTACACACATTTACATCCTTGATAAGAACTTTTCAATGCTTCCAGCATCTTCTCTTCTATACCATATATTATTAAAACCTTCCACAAGGTATATCTATCACCACATCTTATGCTCTTTCCAGATCCATGAATGCCAAATACAAATCCTGTTTCTCTACGTATTTCTCACATACGTTCTATAAAACGAACGCCTGATCCACACATTCTTTACCATTTCCGAAACCACTTTGTTCCTACCCATTCTGATGCTTTGTACTTGATGTCACCTTCTCAATCACCACTCTCCCATGCAACTTACCAGGTACACTTATCAAACTAATACATCTGTAGTTTGAACACTCGCCTTTGTCTCCTTCCCTTTATGCAAAGCATTCCGCCAATTTTCAGGTACATTATCACGATCCATACGTGCAACGAAATTCCTAATTGATTATTTACGAACACAGTCACCCCCGTTCTTCAGAAGTTTAACCAACTGCAATACTATGCATTCCTGCCGCCTTGCCACATTTCATTTTGCGCAACGCATTCACCACCTCTTCTCTCTTCACGAAACCACTCTCCATGATGCTCTCTTTTCGCATATCACCCCGACCTGAACACCCTGTATCTGCCACCCCATTATGAAACACGTTCAATAGTCCTTCAAAATACACACTTCTCGCTTCATCACTGTCTGTTACCGCTTCCCCATTTGCCCCCTTTCACTGATGTTTCCATTTGTTTTTCGTTTTTCGCACATAATTAACCTCATTCCAAAAAATCTTACTCTTCCAGAGATTTACTGATACTTGCTCACCCCATCTCTCATTTGTCCTCTTAATCAACTCCTGCAACATCCTCTTGACCTCCTGCCGCTTTCTCTGATAATTCCCAATCGTATGCACCCCTTGCCTATAAGTACCATGCATATACCCCTCTTTTCTGTTTCACAAGCAATTAAACTTCATTATCTTACCACTCATTACCATTTCTAATATATCCTCCTCCCACTTTACGCATGCTACACGCATCTCATGCACATACTAGCATTCCCTTCTTAAATACCTCCCATTTCTCACGTATTGCCCCAGCTTCGTTTGCTCTCACCTTTTGTGATTCTACACTCAATCCCTCCTGGTTTCTCTTCACACAGGTCACTTTTCCAACCTCACGTACTCTCACCATGCTTTTCTCAAGTGACCCTAGCGTTATCTCGTTTCCGGAAACCTCTATAAATCTTCACTCTCCCATCAGCAGCCACTCTCATAACATTCATTTCCAAAAAGAATTCTCTTTTGTGCGCCTGTCAATTAGTATGTAATCCAGTGATGCCCTCTGACCATCTTTCCAACTCACATACGTACACTTGTGTATGCCTCTCTTTTTGAACCACGTATTCCCAATCACCAGTCCTTTCTCAGCACACAGCTCCATAAGTTGTTCTCCATTTTCATTCACATTACTGAATACATATACGTACATACATACGTATGTAATCGTATTTGCTCGCCTTCATCAATTTCCAACGTCATCCCGCCCCACAGGAAACAGTACAAATGCATATAGGAAAATAAAAGATAACATATATATATATATATATATATATATATATATATATATATATATATATATATATATATATATATATATATATTCTCTTCTCTTCCCCCACACTCGATGGTCACTCCCTGTGTCAGCAAAGTAGCAACAGGAAACACACGAAGGAAGACCACATCCGCTCACATCCATTCTCTTTCACATATAATGCACCGAAACCACAGCTCCCAATCAACATCCCGGCCCCACAGAACTTTTCTTGGTTTATCCCGGACATTTCACATGCCTTGGTTCAATCCGTTGACGGGACGTTGACCCCAGTATACCACATCGTTCCAATTCACTCTATTCCGTGCGCGTCTTTCACCTTCCTGTATGTTCGAGCCTTGATCGCTCAAAATCTTTTTCAGTCCATTCTTCCATCTCCACTTTGGTCTCCCTGTTCTCCTTGTTGCCTCCACTTCTGACTCGTATATCTTTTTTGTCAACCTTTCCTCACTCATTCTCCTCATATGTTTAAACCATTTCAACACACGCTCTTCTTTCCCAAACGCATTAATTATATTTCCACTTATCTCTCTTACTCTTTCATCAGTTACTCGATCAAACAACCTCACACAAATTATTGTCCTCAAACACTTCATTTCTAACAAAGTAACTTGTCCCTCAACCCTCCGGAACCTAATGACCTTGCTTTTATTCAAATTTACTCTCAACTTTCTGTTTTCATACACTCTTCCAAACTCAGTCAATAACTTCTGCAGTTACTCACTCGAATTAGTCACCAGTGCTATATCATCGGTGAGCAACAACTGACTCACTTCCCAAGTCCTCTCATCCCAGATGGACTGCATACCCGCCCCTCTCTCCAAGACTCTTCCATTTACCTCCCTAACCACCCCATCCATAAACAAATTAAACAACCGTGGTGACAACACACACCCCTGCCGCAGACCGACCTTCACTGGGAACCATTCGCACACACTCCTCACACCCGTGATAAAAACTTTTCGGTGCTTCTAGCAGCGTACCTCCCACGCCATATATTCTTAGACGTTTCACAAAGCATTTCTGTCAGCTCTGTCATAACTTTTCTCCAGATCCATCGATGCCGTTTTTTCTAGTGTTTCTCACACATTCTTCAAAGGAAACACCTGATCCATATATCCTCTACCACTTCTGAAAGCGCAATGCTCCTCCCAAATCTGATGCTCTGTAGATGCCTTCACCCTCTTATCAGTACTCTCTTATACAACTACCAGGTATACTCAACAAACTTATGCCTCTGTATTTTGAACACTCACCTTTATCCCCTTTGCATTCATACTGTGGCACTATATGTGCATTCCGCCAGTCTTCAGGCACTTCACCATGATCCATACGTACTTTGAATTTTCGTACCAACCAATCAGCAACACAATCGCCCCTTTCTTAATGAATTCAACTGCAGTAGCATCGATTCCCGCCGCATTGCCGGATTTCATCTTCCGCAAGGCTTTCACTACCTCTTATCTCTTCACCAGATCACTCTCGATGACTCTCTCACTTCACATATCACCCCGACCAAAACACCTTACATTTGCCACTCTGTCATCAAACATATTCAACAAACCTTCAAAATACTAACTCCATCTACTCTTTCCATTAGTACCCGTTATCACTTCCCCCTTGTCCTCTTCACCATGTTCCTATTTGTTTTCTTGTCTTTTGCACATTATTTGCTTCCTTCCAAAATATCTTTTTATGCTCTGTAAAGTTTAGTGATACTCTCTCACCCCAACTCTCATAGCCCTCTTTTTCAACCCCTGCGCCTTCCTCTTGATCTTCTGCCATTTTCTTTTACACATCTAATGATTTGCATTCCTTCCTTGTAAGTACCGCCGAAACGACTCTCTTCTCTTACACTAGCAACTTTACCTCTTCATCCCACTCACTACCCTGTCTAATCTGTCTTCCATCAACTTTTCGCATGCCACATGCATCTCTTATATATGCCATCACTGCTTCCCTGAATACCTGCCATTTCTCGCCCACTCCTTTCACTTCATTTGCTCTCACCTTTTGTCATTCTACACTCATTCTCTCGTGGTATTTCTTCACAAAAGTCTCCTTTCCAAGCTCCTTTATTCTCATCACTCTCTTCTCCCCGACATTGTTTCCTCCTCTTCGAAAACCTGTATAAACCTTCACCCTTGCCTCCGCAAGATAGTAATTAGACATCCCACCAACTACCCTTCTCAGCACATTTACATCCAAAAGTCTTTCTTTTACACGTCTATCAATTAACACGTAATGCCCGTTGACCATCTCTCTTACTCACACATGTGTACATCTCTCTTTTTAAACCAGGTATTCCTAATCAACAGTCTTTTTTCAGCACACAACTCCACAAGCTCTTCACCATTTCCATTCATAACACTGAATATTCCTTTCGCACCAAATGCCTCAACTGCCACATTTCTTACCTTTGCATTCAAATCACCCATCACTTATACCGGATCCCATGCACCAAACTGCTGACACATTCACTCAGCTGCTTCAAAACGCTTGCATCTCAAGATTTTTTTTCATGACCAGGTACATAAGCACCAATAATCACGCAACTCTCGCCATCCACTTTCAGTTTTGCCCACATCAATCTAGATTTTGGCTCCTTACAGTCTATCAAAACACTCTCACAACTCCTGCTTCAGGAACAGTGCTACTCCTTCCTTAGATCCTGTCCTCTCGCCAACCTCTGACTTACTCCCAAGACATTTCCAAATCATTCTCCCCCCCTTTACCCTTAAGCTTCGTTTCACTTAGAGCGAGAACATCCAAGTTTCTTAACTCAAACATACTGCCTGTCTCACCATTCTTCTGATCTTGGTTACATCCACACACATTCAGACACCCCAATCTGGGCCTTCGAGGAAGATGAGCGCGCACCGCTTGGCTCGTTCTTTTGTTTCCTCTTTTAGAGACTGAAATACGACACGCCGGGATACAGGGGCAGAATTGTTTATATATATATATATATATATATATATATATATATATATATATATATATATATATATATATATATATATATATATATATATATATATATATATATATATATATATATATATATATATAGTTTAGATGGAGAAAAATGGAGGAAGTGAAATGTTTTAGATGCCTGGGAGTGGACATGGCGGGAAATGGAACCATAAAAGAGGAAGTGAGTAATACGGTGGTTGGAGGGGCGAAGATATTGGGAGCATTGAGGAATATATGGAAAGAGAGTCTTTATCTGGGGAGGGGTCAAAAATGTGTGTGTTCAAAGGCATAGTAGCCGCAGCATGTTATATAGACTGGAGGCATGGTCTATAGATGAGGAAGTGAGGGGAATGATGGTAGTAATCAAATGTCAGAGGACAATACATGATGTGACATGGCTTGATCGAGTAATAAAAGGGTAAGAGAGAGGTGTGGTAATGAAAAGAGTGTGGTTGAGAGAGCTGAAGAGGGTGTGCTGAAATGGTTTGAATATAATGTGAGAATGAGTAAGGAGTGGTTGACAAAGAGGGTATGTGTTAGAATTGGAGGAATACGTAGAACAGGGAAACAAGATTGGAGGTGGAAGGATGAAGTAAAAGATATTTTAAGTAATCTGGGCCTGAACATGCAGGAGAGTGAAAGGCGTGCATGGGATAGAATAGATTGGATCGATGTGGTATAAAGGTCGACATGCTGTCACTGGACTGAACCAGAGCATGGGAAAGCGGTCGGAGTTAGCCGTGGAAGGGTCTGTAGGTCCTGGTTTTGATAGGGTCATGTGGTTTCGATACATTACAAAACAGCTAGAGAATGGATATGAACGGATGCGGCCTCCCTTCTTCTGCTTCTGGCGCTACCTTGCCAAAACGGGAGACGGCGAACATAAAAAAAAAGAATAGATACATTGATAATTACCCCAGGACCAATTTCTGTGAAAGAATCCTGGTGTTGCCCAGACCTCTTTCAAAGGCTTATGCAGCCCAAGACTGCTCTACTTCCAGTAGCAGGGAAATATGAACTCCTTTGGAGTGAGAAGTTCTCTGACGAGACTTTACTTCTAATGATACAATCTCGCTAAGGGTGACTTTTCTCTCGCCCTGTAACTTCTCCTGGCGTAGCTCCAAAAGAATAGTTACTACATCCCATGCAAACAATTCATTCGCTCCATCTTAATTATGCCTCACCTGCCTGACCTTCCACCTTTCAAAAGCAAGGAAAAGAGAGCTGAAAACCTTTCAAAGTAGGGCACCCAGAACAGTCATTGGCTGCATTGCGCCACAGACGCTCAACACCTTCACAATGAAAGAAAGATCTCCCAATAGTCCCACCTCAACATGCTCGGCATTTAGTTGTGTGCATCTGTACTGGACCCATTTCAAATATCCCCCAAGTAAAAATTAAAAGTATGCCCCTATCTCACACTTCAATAATACCTAGTCAGAGGTTCCCCCACCTGCAACGAATACGATACAGACAAAACGCATACACATTGAAATAACCCGAAAAACACTTAACAATCGATCTCCCAACGTCTTAGAATCGAACCTACCTGACGTACATCCATCAGAAACTACACTCCCCAGACAAACACGAATCACACGCTCCAGCTTACGGTCTGGACATCACCCATCACGACAAGGCTTCAAACACCGTTTCAATACTCTCCATGTCCACGATGCAACTGCCTTAATGAAGACACTGAACACTTAATACTCACTTGCCCTGCATTTTCTGGACATAAACGCAAACACAACACAACACTTTATGATCTGTGTTTCCGCCTACCGGACATGGCTAGCTTTCTGAGTGCTGCAGAAGGCTCATTAGGATATACCTATATATACCTATATATATATATATATATATATATATATATATATATATATATATATATATATATATATATATATCTATATCATAATACTATATTAAAATACATCCCAAATCGTCTGTTGGGCAGTTCCACATTCACAAGTCAGCCTTGAAAGATTTAATATGTAAAACGAGATGCTGGAGCAATGCTTTGGAACAAGAGCGGACATTTCAAGTACAGTTTGGTTGTGTAGCAAGGTAAATGCATGAGAATAACAGCAGGGGCGAGAAAACAAAGTTAATTTGCCCGAACATTGAACCGCTGTGCTGACAATTTTCTAGAACTTTCAACTTCAGCAGAGTCCCTGGAGTTTACAAACATGTTTTTGTTATGTTTTCTCTTTATGCTATTTTTCTATGATTCTCTTCGGGTCTTCGAGAATTTCAAAGAGGAATGATTTCTTAGGTGCATTTACTTTCAAGTAAAAATAAAAATCCAGTGTTACTGTTTACTTATTGATCTGCTTCAGTTCTCTTATGTGAAAATATCTTTATGGTAACTTTATGAAAATAAATTGCACCTGTAATTCTACAGCAAGGCTTATGAAGGATCTATAATCAGACATACACAGAATAAACTCGAAAAATGTCATTCTTATATGTATATCTGAAGTGAATTAATCCAGCTGTAATAGTCTTAATTCCCTTCAAATCCGATTTTTGAATTATCTTTGGTTTCTTTAGTTTGAAAAGCAGAAAATATATTATCATTCCACCTACGGGAGATTTCCCAAGCCATTAGCTATACGTGGATAAGGAGTCGCTCTTGTATTATTGTAATTATGATTATTACTAGTAATTGTAAATATAGTTAACACTAGAATTTGTCAGCAACGAGTATCACTTTAACTTTGTGATGAAAAGGTGTTTTAGGCGTGGCCATTAGCAAGTCCAAAATTTTCAGTGTGTATCACGAGATGGGACGAGTTTGTCTGTACAAGAAAAATAAATGTTTCCCTCAGGCGAAATGTGTAAAATGTGTCATGTCCGTGAAAGCATGTTGGTTTTCAGTTTACATCTTTTGTATAGCAGAAAAAAGGAACGTTATCTTGTCTTTCTATTTATTTTCTGGATAGAAACTGACGTATATATATTTTTTTTCTACGATCCTGATATTCCTAAATCACATTGAGAGACATTTTTTTCCGAGTATTAAACCCTTCATAAAAGCGGAGAAAGGTTTTGAAGCACAGGGAATATGTGAAGTTGAAAAGAGAAACCGACTTTGAATTGATACTTAACCAGGGAACCTCGCCTACTGGACTAGCACCAAAGCAAACTTCAAGCTTCACCAGGAAGCTTCGCTTACTGGACTGCCACCAAATCCAGCCTAACACCTAACCAAGAAGCCTCGCTTACTGGACTCCAAACCCAACACCTAACCAAGAAGCCGCGCTTACTGGACTCCAAACCCAACTCCTAACCAAGAAGCCTCGCTTACTGGACTCCAAACCCAACACCTAACCAAGAAGCCTTGCTTACTGGACTCCAAACCTAACACCTAACCAAGAAGCCTCACTTACTGGACTCCAAACCTAACACCTAACCAAGAAGCCTCACTTACTGGACTCCAAACCCAACACCTAACCAAGAAGCCGCGCTTACTGGACTCCAAACCTAACACCTAACCAAGAAGCCTCACTTGCTGGACTCCAAACCTAACACCTAACCAAGAAGCCTCACTTACTGGACTCCAAACCTAACACCTAACCAAGAAGCCTCGCTTACTGGACTCCAAACCTAACACCTAACCAAGAAGCCTCACTTACTGGACTCCAACCCTAACACCTAACCAAGAAGCCTCACTTACTGGACTCCAAACCCAACACCTAACCAAGAAGCCGCGCTTACTGGAGTCCAAACCCAACACCTAACCAAGAAGCCTCACTTACTGGACTCCAAACCCAACACCTAACCAAGAAGCCTCACTTACTGGACTCCAAACCCAACACCTAACCAAGAAGCCGCGCTTACTGGACTCCAAACCTAACACCTAACCAAGAAGCCTCGCTTACTGGACTCCAAACCTAACACCTAACCAAGGAGCCTTGCTTACTGGACTCCAAACCTAACACCTAACCAAGAAGCCTCGCTTACTGAACTCCAAACCTAACACCTAACCAAGAAGCCTCGCTTACTGGACTCCAAACCTAACACCTAACCAAGAAGCCTCACTTACTGGACTCCAAACCCAACACCTAACCAAGAAGCCTCACTTACTGGACTCCAAACCTAACACCTAACCAAGAAGCCTTGCTTACTAGACTCCAAACCTAACACCTAACCAAGAAGCCTCGCTTACTGAACTCCAAACCTAACACCTAACCAAGAAGCCTCACTTACTGGACTCCAAACCTAACACCTAACCAAGAAGCCTCACTTATTGCACTCCAAACCCAACACCTAACCAAGAAGCCTCACTTACTGGACTCCAAACCTAACACCTAACCAAGAAGCCTTGCTTACTGGACTCCAAACCCAACACCTAACCAAGAAGCCGCGCTTACTGGACTCCAAACCTAACACCTAACCAAGAAGCCTCACTTGCTGGACTCCAAACCTAACACCTAACCAAGAAGCCTCACTTACTGGACTCCAAACCTAACACCTAACCAAGAAGCCTCGCTTACTGGACTCCAAACCTAACACCTAACCAAGAAGCCTCACTTACTGGACTCCAACCCTAACACCTAACCAAGAAGCCTCACTTACTGGACTCCAAACCCAACAGCTAACCAAGAAGCCGCGCTTACTGGAGTCCAAACCCAACACCTAACCAAGAAGCCTCACTTACTGGACTCCAAACCCAACACCTAACCAAGAAGCCTCACTTACTGGACTCCAAACCCAACACCTAACCAAGAAGCCGCGCTTACTGGACTCCAAACCTAACACCTAACCAAGAAGCCTCGCTTACTGGACTCCAAACCTAACACCTAACCAAGGAGCCTTGCTTACTGGACTCCAAACCTAACACCTAACCAAGAAGCCTCGCTTACTGAACTCCAAACCTAACACCTAACCAAGAAGCCTCGCTTACTGGACTCCAAACCTAACACCTAACCAAGAAGCCTCACTTACTGGACTCCAAACCCAACACCTAACCAAGAAGCCTCACTTACTGGACTCCAAACCTAACACCTAACCAAGAAGCCTTGCTTACTGGACTCCAAACCTAACACCTAACCAAGAAGCCTCACTTACTGGACTCTAAACCCAACACCTAACCAAGAAGCCTTGCTTACTGGACTCCAAACCTAACACCTAACCAAGAAGCCTCACTTACTGGACTCCAAACTTAACACCTAACCAAGAAGCCTTGCTTACTGGACTCCAAACCTAACACCTAACCAAGAAGCCTCACTTACTGGACTCTAAACCCAACACCTAATCAAGGAGCCTTGCTTACTGGACTCCAAACCTAACACCTAACCAAGAATCTTCGCTTACTGGACTCCAAACCTAACACCTAACCAAGAAGCCTCGCTTACTGGACTCCAAACCTAACACCTTACCAAGAAGCCTCGCTTACTGGACTCCAAACCTATCACCTAACCAAGGAGCCCTGCTTACTGAACTCCAAACCTAACACCTAACCAAGGAGCCCTGCTTACTGAACTCCAAACCTATCACCTAACCAAGGAGCCCTGCTTACTGAACTCCAAACCTAACACCTAACCAAGAAGCCTCGCTTACTGGACTCCAAACCTTACACCTAACCAAGAAGCCTCGCTTACTGGACTCCAAACCTAACACCTAACCAAGAAGCCTCTCTTACTGTACTCCAACCAAATCCATCCTAACACCTAACCAGGAAGCCTAGCTTATTAGGCTCCCACCAAATCCAGCCATACCTGACCCAACCCCTAACCAAAATTTAGGCAATGCGCGATAGCACCCTTTACATTTACGGGAAGATATATTCAAATTGGGTTGCACATAACTCTGGTACTAAAAATAATTAAATTTAGTCGGGAAAACAGGGAATTTCAGATGGCCCCATTCAGTAAGAATGAATGAAGATATAGCAGCATTCATTTCAGTCTCGGGTATCTAACTGTAGGATACATGTTATATGTCACTCTTGATTGCAAGATATGGATTGTAGATTCATTGTAACCACAAGGAATTCTGAGACTTATATAAGTGTCAGTTGAAGCTTGAAGGTTCAGATAGATAGTTATGAACTCAAATCACAATTCATAGGCTTTATAGATGAAATTACACTATTGTTACTTTCGGGGAATGTTAACTGTTATTTCACATACCCAAACCTTAGTTCACAATATTCTCTGTAAAGCTGTTTCGGTTTTTATCATGGGATGAAAATTCGTGAAAAAGCTCTGTCAAGTTTCTTTGTCAAGTTTCTTTGCATTACATGTGATGGAATCTCAAAACTGTTTCACATACCTTGATGATTCTTCATATTACGTTTCTTTGTAGACTACTCACGCAGATTCAGCAGTCCAGAGCATGCCAATTAACTTGTTATTTAAGTAGTAGGTGGTTATTGGGGCAGCTTCATGGAAGAAATATTTTTTGATTGCAAGTAAGAGTATTCCATTTTATCACTTTTATATTTACTAAAGCTTTGAAGCATTCAAAAATCCGTATGATTTTGGCGGTTTTAAAAATTACTTTTGTTTACAGTTTAAATAGCTGTTTCGCGTTTTTTTTTTTTTTGTTCCTGTAGACACGATAGAATACATGAATATAGTATCGATATCATAGTCGGAATTCAAAGTTTATATTTGTTTACATAATATCCCACAAGAATTCATTCATCGTGGACTCAGTTAATTTATTTATTATTAGATGTTACAAGTTTGAGACTAGAAACACATCTAGAGCGAACGTTTTCTTCGTGTTGAGCCGACTTACGTTAATGAGAGTGACAAGACTAAGGAAAACTACGATAGTCGTCTGTATTAAGAATTTACTAATGCCATACAAATGACTGATGATTATGCTTTACTTTCGGTTTAATCTGATTTTTAGCCTTTCAAGAAGGTCGTGAAGGTGGGCTCACCGTTTCTAACAAAATTCTTCACATAGAACGTAGATTCTTTGAAAAAATTTCCTCCATACAGAAAATCCACATTTCTAATTGTTCTAAGAATTCAGCTTGAACTGCGAAACTTTATAGTTTATGGACATTCTAGGCCCAACTTTGCCTTGCTTTAGTGTTTTATTTACTTGATTTCTTTATATATATATATATATATATATATATATATATATATATATATATATATATATATATATATATATATATATATATATATTATCCCTGGGGATAGGGGATTAAGAATACTTCCCACGTATTCCCTGCGTGTCGTAGAAGGCGACTAAAAGGGGAGGGAGCGGGGGGCTGGAAATCCTCCCCTCTCGTTTTTTTTTTTTTTTTTTTTTTAATTTTCCAAAAGAAGGAACAGAGGGGGCCAGGTGAGGATATTCCAAAAAAGGCCCAGTCCTCTGTTCTTAACGCTACCTCGCTAACGCGGGAAATGGCAAATAGTTTAAAAGAAAGAAGATATATATATATATATATATATATATATATATATATATATATATATATATATATATATATATATATATATATATGTGATATGGTTGATAGAGATGCTTTGTGGAAGGTATTAAGAGTATATGGTGTATCAGGTAAGTTGCTAGAAGCAGTGAAATGTTTTTATCAAGGATGTAAGGCATGTGTACAAGTAGGAAGAGAGGAGAGTGATTGGTTCCCAGTGAAGGTCGGCCTGCGGTAGGGATATGTGATATCCACATGGTTGTTTAATTTGTTTATGGGTGGGTTGGTTACTGAGGTAAGTGCTAGTTTTGGAGAGTGGGGCAAGTATACAGTCTGTTGTTCGCCGATTATACAGCTCTTGTGGTTGATTCGAGTGAAAAAAAGCAGAAGCTGGAGTTTGGAAAAGTGTGTTAAAGAAGAAAGTTGAGAGTAAATGTGAATAAGAGCAAGGTTATTAGGTTCAGTAGGGTTGAGGGACAAGTTGAATTGAATGTAAGTTTAAATGGAGAAAATTGGAGGAAGTGAAGTGTTTTAGATATCTGGAAGTACTTAGCAGTGAACGGAACCATGAAAGCGGAAGTGAGTCACAGGGTGGGGGAGGGGGCGAAAGTTCTGTGAGCGATGAAGAATGTGTGGAAGAAGAGAACGTTATTTTGGAGAGAAAAAATGGGTATGTTTGAAGGAATAGTGGTTCCAACAATTTTATATGGTTTTGAGGCATGGGCTATAGATAGGGTTGTTCAGAGGAAAGAGGATGTGTTAGAAATGAAATGTTTGAGGACAATATGTGGTGTGAGGTGGTTTGATCGAGTAAGTAATGAAAGGATAAGAGAGGTGTGTGGAAATAAAAAGAGTGTGGTTGAGAGAGCAGAAGAGGGTATGTTGAAGTGGTTTGCACATATGGGGAGAATGAGTGAGGAAAGATTGAGAAAGAGGATATGTGTCAAAGGTGGAGGGAACAAGGAGAAGCGGGAGACCAAACTGGAGGTGGAAGGATGGAGTTAAAAAGATTTTAAGGGATCGTGGCTTATGTGGTATACCGGGGTCGACTTGCAGTCAGTGGGCTGAACCAAGGCTTGTGAAACGTCTGGGGTAAGCCATTGAAAGGTCTGTGGGGGATGGATGTGGATAGGGAGCTGTTGTTTAGGTGCATTACACATGACGGCTGGAGACTGAATGTGAGCGAATGTGGCCTTTTCTGTCTGTTCCTGGCGCTACCCCGCTGAAGTTGGGGGGCAGCGATGCAGTTCCTTGTGGGCGGGGTGGCCCTGAGAATGGATGAAGGCAGGAAAGTATGAATATTTACATATATATATATATATATATATATATATATATATATATATATATATATATATATATATATATATATATAGGGTATTCGAGTACTTAGTATTTCGAATAGTTGTTTCCTATTGTACAGTCCCATAGCCTAGCGGTTACATGCCTGCCTCTCACACAGGGGTCCCGGGTTCGATCCTGGCTGTTGGAGGGTTGTATGTTCTATGAAGGTGCGTGTTCATATGCACTTTATTCGTATTCATATACCTCCGCGTTGTGCAATTAGGTTCGGTAAAACGCTATCAGCTGGCTATGTGCGTCTGTTCGGAAATAACCGATATAGACCCCGTTGCTCACCATTGTGAGACGAAGGGTATTCGAGTACTTAGTATTTCGAATAGTTGTTTCCTATTATACAGTCCCATAGCCTAGCGGTTAGCATGCCTGCCTCTCACAAAGGGGTCCCGGGTTCGATCCTGGCAGTTGGAGGTTTGTATGTTCTATGAAGGTGCGCGATCATATGCACTTTATTCGTATATATATATATATATATATATATATATATATATATATATATATATATGTGTATGTATATGTGCGTGTATGGATATATATATATATATATATATATATATATATATATATATATATATATATATATATATATATATATATTTATGTGTGTGTGTGTGTTTGTGTGTATGATTGGATGGGGCATTCTTCGTCTGTTTCCTGGCGCTACCTCGCTGACTCGGGAGACAGTGTCAAGCATGATAATAATGATATCATAGTATATATCATATGGATTTGTATGTAGCATTTATGGATCTGGAGAAGGCATATGATAGAGTTGATAGAGATGCTCTGTGGAAGGTATTAAGAATATATGGTGTGGGAGGAAAGTTGTTAGAAGCAGTGAAAAGTTTTTATCGAGGATGTAAGGCATGTGTACGTGTAGGAAGAGAGGAAAGTGATTGGTTCTCAGTGAATGTAGGTTTGCGGCAGGGGTGTGTGATGTCTCCATGGTTGTTTAATTTGTTTATGGATGGGGTTGTTAGGGAGGTAAATGCAAGAGTTTTGGAAAGAGGGGCAAGTATGAAGTCTGTTGGGGATGAGAGAGCTTGGGAAGTGAGTCAGTTGTTGTTTGCTGATGATACAGCGCTGGTGGCTGATTCATGTGAGAAACTGCAGAAGCTGGTGACTGAGTTTGGTAAAGTGTGTGGAAGAAGAAAGTTAAGAGTAAATGTGAATAAGAGCAAGGTTATTAGGTACAGTAGGGTTGAGGGTCAAGTCAATTGGGAGGTGAGTTTGAATGGAGAAAAACTGGAGGAAGTGAAGTGTTTTAGATATCTGGGAGTGGATCTGGCAGCGGATGGCACCATGGAAGCGGAAGTGGATCATAGGGTGGGGGAGGGGGCGAAAATTCTGGGGGCCTTGAAGAATGTGTGGAAGTCGAGAACATTATCTCGGAAAGCAAAAATGGGTATGTTTGAAGGAATAGTGGTTCCAACAATGTTGCATGGTTGCGAGGCGTGGGCTATGGATAGAGTTGTGCGCAGGAGGATGGATGTGCTGGAAATGAGATGTTTGAGGACAATGTGTGGTGTGAGGTGGTTTGATCGAGTGAGTAACGTAAGGGTAAGAGAGATGTGTGGAAATAAAAAGAGCGTGGTTGAGAGAGCAGAAGAGGGTGTTTTGAAGTGGTTTGGGCACATGGAGAGAATGAGAGAGGAAAGATTGACCAAGAAGATATATGTGTCGGAGGTGGAGGGAACGAGGAGAAGAGGGAGACCAAATTGGAGGTGGAAAGATGGAGTGAAAAAGATTTTGTGTGATCGGGGCCTGAACATGCAGGAGGGTGAAAGGAGGGCAAGGAATAGAGTGAATTGGAGCGATGTGGTATACCGGGGTTGACGTGCTGTCAGTGGATTGAATCAAGGCATGTGAAACGTCTGGGGTAAACCATGGAAAGCTGTGTAGGTATGTATATTTGCGTGTGTGGACGTATGTATATACATGTGTATGGGGGGGGGTTGGGCCTTTTCTTTCGTCTGTTTCCTTGCGCTACCTCGCAAACGCGGGAGACAGCGACAAAATATAATAAATATAAAAATATAAATAGTATATATCATGTCTTCTCTTAACAGTTAAAGTTGCACTTCGAGAAGGGAAGTAGAAATTAATAAACACAGCCACTGAGCCATTCGGAAGGCCTGAATAGCGCGATTGGGATATTCTAACGTAACCTAACAAACTCTAACCTAAACTAACGTAAATTAGCTGAGCTAATCTAACGTAAACATAAGATGTACGGGTGAAAATGGCGATCCCGCGGCTCCTCGGAAGCAACGTCTTTGTTTCTCATCATGAAACAGACGATTAATGTATTCGCTTTACGTATTATCAGTGACCAGAAAATATCTAGTACTACTTTTAAACCCCATGAACTCATCAGTGAGACTGGAGCGAGAGGAACTTAATTACACTGTCCAGACCAATACTGTAAAACTGGACTCGGGATGTTATATTTGGATTTATGAAGATAATGAATATGTTACGGGGCGAGAATTCTGCATTTCTGTATATGAATTATATGATTGTCTTAAAGTTTTATTATTCTTCTCAGCTGAATTCTAAATTTGAATTCTTGATTAGCTTTGCCAGGCGTTTTCAGTGTGCTAACATAAGAATGGGTAAAGTAAATACTTGAGACGTCATTTCTTTGAAGAGCAACATTATAGATATTTTCCCCAGCAGCTCTGTCCTTCCATATATATATATATATATATATATATATATATATATATATATATATATATATATATATATATATATATATATATATATCCAAGACACTTTTTCGTGAGGCTCCTGCAGTTCCAAGGGTGCGCCACATTCATTATCAAAGGCAGGATGATTCCTTAAAGTGAAAGGTTACCTGACTAGGCTGTCCTCTGTTTCGTTACCTGACGATGATACAGCTTCACCAGAGGCGACTCTTCACTTGCAGTGTCACCTGAAACTGAAAGATTTCGGTAAATCTGTGATTACCATTTGTGTGTTACGGGGAGCGAGTTTTACACTCGTGTTGCCCCGTCACACAACCTTTCCGAAGTCTCTCTCTCTCTCTCTCTCTCTCTCTCTCTCTCTCTCTCTCTCTCTCTCTCTCTCTCTCTCTCTCTCTCTCTCTCTATATATATATATATATATATTTTTTTTTTTTTCTTTGTCGCTGTCTCCCGCGTTTGCGAGGTAGCGCAAGGAAACATACGAAAGAAATGGCCCAATCCACCCCCATACACATGTATATACATACGTCCACACACGCAAATATACATACCTACACAGCTTTCCATGGTTTACCCCAGACGCTTCACATGCCCTGATTCAATCCACTGACAGCACGTCAACCCCGGTATACCACATCGCTCCAATTCACTCTATTCCTTGCCCTCCTTTCACCCTCCTGCATGTTCAGGCCACGATCACACAAAATCTTTTTCACTCCATCTTTCCACCTCCAATTTGGTCTCCCTCTTCTCCTCGTTCCCTCCACCTCCGACACATATATCCTCTTGGTCAACCTTTCCTCACTCATTCTCTCCATGTGCCCAAACCATTTCAAAACACCCTCTTCTGCTCTCTCAACCACGCTCTTTTTATTTCCACACATCTCTCTTACCCTTACATTACTTACTCGATCAAACCACCTCACACCACACATTGTCCTCAAACATCTCATTTCCAGCACATCCATCCTCCTGCGCACCACTCTATCCATAGCCCACGCCTCGCAACCATACAACATTGTTGGAACCACTATTCCTTCAAACATACCCATTTTTGCTTTCCGAGATAATGTTCTCGACTTCCACACATTCTTCAAGGCTCCCAGAATTTTCGCCCCCTCCCCCACCCTATGATCCACTTCCGCTTCCATGGTTCCATCCGCTGCCAGATCCACTCCCAGATATCTAAAACACTTTACTTCCTCCAGTTTTTCTCCATTCAAACTCACCTCCCAATTGACTTGACCCTCAACCCTACTGTACCTAATAACCTTGCTCTTATTCACATTTACTCTTAACTTTCTTCTTTCACACACTTTACCAAACTCAGTCACCAGCTTCTGCAGTTTCTCACATGAATCAGCCACCAGCGCTGTATCATCAGCGAACAACAACTGACTCACTTCCCAAGCTCTCTCATCCACAACAGACTTCATACTTGCCCCTCTTTCCAAAACTCTTGCATTCACCTCCCTAACAACCCCATCCATAAACAAATTAAACAACCATGGAGACATCACACACCCCTGCCGCAAACCTACATTCAGTGAGAACCAATCACTTTCCTCTCTTCCTACACGTACACATGCCTTACATCCTCGATAAAAACTTTTCACTGCTTCTAACAACTTTCCTCCCACACCATATATTCTTAATACCTTCCACAGAGCATCTCTATCAACTCTATCATATGCCTTCTCCAGATCCATAAATGCTACATACAAATCTATTTGCTTTTCTAAGTATTTCTCACATACATTCTTCAAAGCAAACACCTGATCCACACATCCTCTACCACTTCTGAAACCACACTGCTCTTCCCCAATCTGATGCTCTGTACATGCCTTCACCCTCTCAATCAATACCCTCCCATATAATTTACCAGGAATACTCAACAAACTTATACCTCTGTAATTTGAGCACTCACTCTTATCCCCTTTGCCTTTGTACAATGGCACTATGCACGCATTCCGCCAATCCTCAGGCACCTCACCATGAGTCATACATACATTAAATAACCTTACCAACCAGTCAACAATACAGTCACCCCCTTTTTTAATAAATTCCACCGCAATACCATCCAAACCTGCTGCCTTGCCGGCTTTCATCTTCCGCAAAGCTTTTACTACCTCTTCTCTGTTTACCAAATCATTTTCCCTAACCCTCTCACTTTGCACACCACCTCGACCAAAACACCCTATATCTGCCACTCTATCATCAAACACATTCAACAAACCTTCAAAATACTCACTCCATCTCCTTCTCACATCACCACTACTTGTTATCACCTCCCCATTTGCGCCCTTCACCGAAGTTCCCATTTGCTCCCTTGTCTTACGCACTTTATTTACCTCCTTCCAGAACATCTTTTTATTCTCCCTAAAATTTAATGATACTCTCTCACCCCAACTCTCATTTGCCCTTTTTTTCACCTCTTGCACCTTTCTCTTGACCTCCTGTCTCTTTCTTTTATACATCTCCCACTCAATTGCATTTTTTCCCTGCAAAAATCGTCCAGATGCCTCTCTCTTCTCTTTCACTAATACTCTTACTTCTTAATCCCACCACTCACTACCCTTTCTAATCAACCCATCTCCCACTCTTCTCATGCCACAGGCATCTTTTGCGCAATCCATCACTGATTCCCTAAATACATCCCATTCCTCCCCCACTCCCCTTACTTCCATTGTTCTCACCTTTTTCCATTCTGTACTCAGTCTCTCCTGGTACTTCCTCACACAAGTCTCCTTTCCAAGCTCACTTACTCTCACCACCCTCTTCACCCCAACATTCACTCTTCTTTTCTGAAAACCCATACAAATCTTCACCTTAGCCTCCACAAGATAATGATCAGACATCCCTCCAGTTGCACCTCTCAGCACATTAACATCCAAAAGTCTCTCTTTCGCGCGCCTGTCAATTAACACGTAATCCAATAACGCTCTCTGGCCATCTCTCCTACTTACATAAGTATACTTATATATATATATATATATATATATATATATATATATATATATATATATATATATATATATATATATATATATATTTTTTTTTGTCGCTGTCTCCCGCGTTTGCGAGGTAGCGCAAAGGAAATAGACGAAAGAAATGGCCCAACCCACCCCCATACACATGTATATACATACGCCCACACACGCAAATATACATACCTACACAGCTTTCCATGGTTTACCCCAGACGCTTCACATGCCCTGATTCAATCCACTGACAGCACATCAACCCCAGTATACCACATCGATCCAATTCACTCTATTCCTTGCCCTCCTTTCACCCTCCTGCATGTTCAGGCTCCGATCACACAAAATCTTTTTCACTCCATCTTTCCACCTCCAATTTGGTCTCCCACTTCTCCTCGTTCCCTCCACCTCCGACACCTATATCCTCTTGGTCAATCTTTCCTCACTCATTCTCTCCATGTGCCCAAACCATTTCAAAACACCCTCTTCTACTCTCTCAACCATGCTCTTTTTATTTCCACACATCTCTCTTACCCTTACGTTACTTACTCGATCCAACCACCTCACACCACACATTGTCCTCAAACATCTCATTTCCAGCACATCCATCCTCCTGCGCACAACTCTATCCATAGCCCACGCCTCGCAACCATACAACATTGTTGGAACCACTATTCCTTCAAACATACCCATTTTTGCTTTCCGAGATAATGTTCTCGACTTCCACACATTCTTCAAGGCTCCCAGAATTTTCGCCCCCTCCCCCACCCTATGATCCACTTCCGCTTCCATGGTTCCATCCGCTGCCAGATCCACTCCCAGATATCTAAAACACTTCACTTCCTCCAGTTTTTCTCCATTCAAACTCACCTCCCAATTGACTTGACCCTCAACCCTACTGTACCTAATAACCTTGCTCTTATTCACACTTACTCTTAACTTTCTTCTTCCACACACTTTAGCAAACTCAGTCACCAGCTTCTGCAGTTTCTCACATGAATCAGCCACCAGCGCTGTGTCATCAGCGAACAACAACTGACTCACTTCCCAAGCTCTCTCATCCCCAACAGACTTCATACTTGCCCCTCTTTCCAAAACTCTTGCATTTACCTCCCTAACAACCCCATCCATAAACAAATTAAACAACCATGGAGACATCACACACCCCTGCCGCAAACCTACATTCAGTGAGAACCAATCACTTTCCTCTCTTCCTACACGTACACATGCCTTACATCCTCGATAAAAACTTTTCACTGCTTCTAACAACTTTCCTCCCACACCATATATTCTTAATACCTTCCACAGAGCATCTCTATCAACTCTATCATATGCCTTCTCCAGATCCATAAATGCTACATACAAATCCATTTGCTTTTCTAAGTATTTCTCACATACATTCTTCAAAGCAAACACCTGATCCACACATCCTCTACCACTTCTGAAACCACACTGCTCTTCCCCAATCTGATGCTCTGTACATGCCTTCACCCTCTCAATCAATACCCTCCCATATAATTTACCAGGAATACTCAACAAACTTATACCTCTGTAATTTGAGCACTCACTCTTATCCCCTTTGCCTTTGTACAATGGCACTATGCACGCATTCCGCCAATCCTCAGGCACCTCACCATGAGTCATACATACATTAAATAACCTTACCAACCAGTCAACAATACAGTCACCCCCTTTTTTAATAAATTCCACTGCAATACCATCCAAACCTGCTGCCTTGCCGGCTTTCATCTTCCGCAAAGCTTTCACTACCTTTTCTCTGTTTACCAAATCATTTTCCCTAACCCTCTCACTTTGCACACCACCTCGACCAAAACACCCTATATCTGCCACTCTATCATCAAACACATTCAACAATATATACATATATACATACATATATATATATATATATATATATATATATATATATATATTTATATATATATATATATATATATATATATATATATATACATATATATAAATATATATATACATATATATTAGATTGGGGTGTCTAAATGTGTGTGCATGTAACCAAGATGAGAAAAAAAGGAGAGATAGATAGTATGTTTCAGGAAAGGAACCTGGATGTTTTGGCTCTGACTGAAACGAAGCTCAAGGGTTTGAGAATGTCTTGGAAGCAAAGTCAAGGGTTAGTGAGAGGACAAGAGCAAGGGAAGGAGTAGCACTATACCTATATATATATATATATATATATAGACGAACAAAGTGCATATCAGTGCATATGAACGCGCACCTTCATAGAACATACAAAACTCCAACAGCCAGGATCGAACTCTGGACCCCTGTGCAGCAGGCGGTAGCGCTACCTCTAGGCAATGATCGCCTCTAATAGAAAATGACTATTCGAATACTATGTACTCGAATACCCTTCGTCTCACGTTGGTGAGCCTGATGGGAAATGACCGGTGTAGACTCCGTTGCTCACCAACGTGAGACGAAGGGTATTCGGGTGCAGAGTATTCGAATATTCATTTCCTATTAGGAGCGATCATAGCCTAGCTGTAGCGCTCCCGCCTGTTGCACAGGGGTCCCGGGTTCGATCCTGGCTGTTGGAGGTTTGTATGATGTATAGACATATATATTCATGTATTCATTTATTATACTTTGTCGCTGTCTCCCGCGTTAGCGAGGTAGCGCAAGGAAACAGACGAAAGAATGGCCCAACCCACCCACATACACATGTATATACATACACATCCACGCTCACATATACATACCTATACATTTCAACGTATACATATATATACACACACAAACATATACATGTGCACACACATGTACATAGTTCATACTTGCTGCCTTTATTCATTCTCGTCGCCACCCCGCCACACATGAAATGACAACCCCCCTCCCCCCGCATTCGCGCGAGGTAGCGCTAGGAAAAGACAGCAAAGGCCACATTCGTTCACGCTCAGTCTCTAGCTGTCATGCATAATGCACCGAAACCACAGCTCCCTTTCCACAACCAGGCCCCATAAAACTTTCCATGGTTTACCCCAGACGATTCACATGCCCTGGTTTCAATCCATTGACAGCACGTCGACACCGGTATACCACATCGTTCCAATTCACTCTATTCCTTGCACGCCGTTCACCCTCCTGCATGTTCAGGCCCCGATCGCTGAAAATCTTTTTCACTCCATCTTTCCACCTCCAATTTGGTCTCCCACTTCTCCTCGTTCCCTCCACCTCTGACACATATATCCTCTTTGTCAATCTTTCCTCACTCATTCTCTCCATGTGACCAAACCATTTCAAAACACCCTCTCCTGCTCTCTCAACCACACTCTTTTTATTACCACAAGTCTCTCTTACCCGTTCATTACTTACTCGATCAAACCTCTTCACACCACATATTGTCCTCAGACATCTCATTTCCAACACATCCACCCTCCTCCGCACAAATCTATCTATAGCCCACGCCTCGCTACCATATAACATTGTTGGAACAACTATT
Organism: Panulirus ornatus; assembly: GCF_036320965.1. Taxonomy (NCBI): domain Eukaryota; kingdom Metazoa; phylum Arthropoda; class Malacostraca; order Decapoda; family Palinuridae; genus Panulirus; species Panulirus ornatus. The sequence continues at coordinate 18,814,048 of NC_092244.1, read as the reverse complement.
CCTTCAAACATACCCATTTTTGCTTTCCGAGATAATGTTCTCAACTTCCAACATTGTTCAATGCTCCCGGAACTTTCGCCCCCTCCCCCACCCTATGACTCACTTCCGCTTCCATGGTTCCATCCACTGCCAAATCCACTCTCAGATATCTAAAACACTTCACATCCTCCAGTTTTTCTCATTTCAAACTTACCTCCCAATTGACTTGTCCCTCAACCCTACTGTACCTAATAACCTTGCTCTTATTCACATTTACTCTCAGCTTTCTTCTTTCACACACTTTACCAAACTCAGTCACCAGCTTCTGCAGTTTCTCATCCGAATCAGTCACCAGGGCTGTATCATCAGCGAACAACAACTGACTCACTTCCCAAGCTCTCTCATCCACAACAGACTGCATACTTGCCCCTCTCTCCAAAACTCTTGCATTCACCTCGCTAACAACCCCATCCATAGATAAATTAAACAACCATGGAGACATCACGCACCCCTGCCGCAAACCTACATTCAGTGAGAACCAATCACTTTCCTCTTTTCCTACTCGTACACATGCCTTACATCCTCGATTAAAACTTTTCACAGCTTCTAACAACTTGCCTCCCACACCCTAAATTCTTGATACCTTCCACAGAGCATCTCTATCAACTCTTATCATATGCCGTCTCCAGATCCATAAATGCTACATACAAATCCATTTGCTTTTCTAAGTATTTCTCATAGGCATTCTTCAAAGCAAAAACCTGATCCACACATTCTCTATCACTTATGAAACCACACTGCTCTTCCTCAGTCTGATTCTCTGTACATACCTTCACCCTCTCAATCAATACCCTCCCATATAATTTCCCAGGAATACTCAACAAACTTATACCTCTGTATTTTGAGCACTCACCTTTATCCCATGTTCCTTTGTACAGTGGCACTATGCATGCATTCCGCCAATCCTCAGGCACCTCACCATGAGTCATACATACATTAAACATCCTTACCAACCAGTCAATAACACAGTCAACCCCTTTTTTAATAAATTCCACTGCAATACCTTCCAAACGCGCTGCCTTGCCGGCTTCCATCTTCCGCAAAACTTTTACTACCTCTTTTCTGTTTACCAAATTATTCTCCCTAACTTTCACACTTCGCACACCTCCTCGACCAAAACACCCTATATCTGCCACTGTATCATCAAACACATTCAGCAAACTTTCAAGATACTCACTCCATCTCCTCACATCACCATTACTTGTTATCACCTCCCCATTAGCCCCCTTCACCGATGTTCCCATTTGTTCTCTTCTCTTACGCACTTTATTTACCTCCTTCCAAAACATATTTTTATTCTCCCTAAAATTTAATGATACTCCCTCACCCCAATTCTCATTTGCCCTCTTTTTCACCTCTTGCACCTTTCTCTCGACCTCCTGCCTCTTTCTTTTATACATCTCCCTGTCATTTGCATTATTTTCCTGCAAAACTCGTCCAAATGTCTCTCTCTTCTCTTTCACTAATAATCTTCTTCATCCCACCACTCACTACCCTTTCTAATCTGCCAAGCTCCCACGCTTCTCATGCCAGAAGCATCTTTTGTGCAAGCCATCACTGCTTCCCTAAATACATCCCATTCATCCCCCACTCCCCTTACGTCCTTTGTTCTCACATTTTCCATTCTGTACACAGTCTCTCCTGGTAATTCCTCACACAAGTCTCCTTCCCAAGCTCACCTACTCTCACCATTCTCTTCACCCCAACATTGTTTCTTCTGAAAACCTCTACAAATCTTCACCTTCGCCTCCACAAGATAATGATCAGACATCCCTCCAGTTACACCTCTCAGTACATTAACACCCACAAGTCTCTCTTTCTCGCGCCTATCAATTAACACGTAATCCAATAACGCTCTCTAGCCATCCCTCCTACTTACACACACACACACACACACACACACACACATATATATATATATATATATATATATATATATATATATATATATATATATATATATATATATGTATATATATCTTTCATACTATTCGCCATTTCCCGCGTTAGCGAGGTAGCGTTAAGAACAGAGGACTGGGCCTTTGGTAAACATATGATTGTCCAATCACATGTTTACCAAATGGTGTCTTAGCCTCGTCTCTTCGATGTATATCAACTGACTGTTATATTTCTCTCTTGTGTCTCCCCTGATGATGTGATTATTACTCGAAAGTGCACTTGGGAACTTCTCGTGTTTCATTTTCCATGGACTCATAGGAATATCTTGATGATATATATATATATATATATATATATATATATATATATATATATATATATATATATATTCTTATGAGTCCATGGGGAAATGAAACACGATAAGTTCCCAAGTGCACTTTCGTGTAATATTCACATCATCAGGGGAGATTCATTAAAGAAATATAACAATCAGTTGATATACAACTAAGAGACGTGGCTAGAACGCCATTTGGTAAACAAGTGACTACCCGGATGGGGTCGGGTGCGTTCAAGTCTGGCGTCAAGTGTATCATAAACTTATCATATGGACAAGAAGGGGAACTGTTTACAAATTTTATCAACAATAAAGCTATCCAATTTGTATAGACCTTCACTAGTATTAATGTTACAATTCTTTGTGAATATAATGATAGAAGATTCAATGATTTTTCTCGTGATACAGGAGTTAGAGTTAATAACTGAGATGGCATTACTCTGGTCATTACAATTATCAAAATTTTTAAGATAATTAAACAAGGTATTTGATTCTTGTCCTGTTCTTATACTATGCTTATGTCGCTTAAGTCTAACAGAGAGATCTTACTAGTCTGCCCAGCATAATACTTACCACAGTTTCTACAATGGGCGGGGCCGGCAAATGAATTGGGGAAACATCTCACAAGTTACAAACCCAGGTTAACCTTTCTTCTGAGAAACATATTCACAATTTATCACTTGTAAAGTTATCTGATTTATATAAACTAACAATTTGACTCATTCTAATATCTCTTCCATGTTTGATAGGAGACGATTCAATATTTCCCTCTATTACTGAGATATTGTATATGATAACCTTAGCACTGCTCCACTCTGTTTGATGATGCAAGACTATAGGGTGGTTCAATAATAGATTAGCTTTTTGACCATACCCAACACTGCTGTTATGTTGTTTCACCTTGATGTTAAGAACCTTACCAGTTTGACCAATGTATACCTGATCACGCTCTGTACAGGGGATATTGTACACACAACCCTGATGAGAAATTACAGAATTTCTGTTCAGACTCTCCCGAATGTATCATTATTACTGAAGAGAACATTGATGATAAAGGTTTTTAACAAAAAAAAAAATAATAAACGAGTTCTCACTGCAGGGTGATACTAAAAAAGTTTTGTTCACAAATGGTTTTGTAGGTTTAACATTGTAAAAAACCTTTCTAGCAATATTACAAGCTGGCTCAAGGAAATGTTTGGGCTACTTTAATTTATAACCAGTGTCTTGAATATTACAGAGTTCATCGTTAATGAATTTTAGACTAGATATGCGAAATGCTCTAAGCAGCATTGATGAGAACAGAACGTTTCGCTTTATTATGATGAGTAGAGGAGTAGTGACCATATGAACAGTAATTTGTGGGTTTACGATATATGGTAAATTTTAGATTTTCATTCCTATGAATATTTCAATCTAAGAATGCCCATGTATTGCCTGTCTCAGTTTCAAGAGTGAACTTTATTGAGTCTATCAAGCAATTGACACAACAGGTTGGTATGAGTATGGTTTCTCTCTAAGCTCTCTTAAGCAATTTATATATGGATTTTTATTCAAGTAAAGATTTTTCACATCTTACCTAGTATAATGGAATGATACAGGTATGATGATGATATTCTTTGTGCGTAGCCCATTGATATAGATGAAAATATATTTCGTACCAGTTTGAATTGTTAACTACATTCAATAAAGTTCATTCCTGAAACAGAGACAGACAATGCACTGGCGTTTCTTAGACTGTCATATTCATAGGGATGAAATTTACCTAAAATTTAGCATATATCGTCAATCACGTAAATGGTGCCGGGTTCGAATCCTTGCTGTTGAAGGGGCATATGTGTTATATGAAAAGAGCGCGTTCATATACACTTAATTTGGGTGTGTATATATATATATATATATATATATATATATATATATATATATATATATATAATTTTTCTAAATTGTTTCTTACATTTTTCATATGTATATATATGTATGTGTGTGTGTGTGTGTATATGTGCGTGTGTATGTGTATGTGTGTGTATGTGTATATGTATATATATATGTATATTATCCCTGGGGATAAGGGTGAAAGAATACTTCCCACGTATTCCTCGCGTGTCGTAGAAAGCGACTAGAGGGGACGGGAGCGGGGGGCCAGAAATCCTCCCCTCCTTGTATTAACTTTCTAAAATGGGAAACAGAAGAAGGAGTCACGCGGGGAGTGCTCATCCTCCTCGAAGGCTCAGAGTGGGGTGCCTAAATGTGTGTGGATGTAACCAAGATGTGAAAAAAGGAGAGATAGGTAGTATGTTTGAGGAAAGGAACCTGGATGTTTTGGCTCTGAGTGAAACGAAGCTTAAGGGTAAAGGGGAAGAGTGGTTTGGGAATGTCTGGGGAGTAAAGTCAGGGGTTAGTGAGAGGACAAGAGCAAGGGAAGGAGTAGCAATACTCCTGAAACAGGAGTTGTGGGAGTATGTGATAGAGTGTAAGAAAGTAAATTCTCGATTAATATGGGTAAAACTGAAAGTTGATGGAGAGAGGTGGGTGATTATTGGTGCATATGCACCTGGGCATGAGAATAAAGATCAAGAGAGGCAAGTGTTTTGGGAGCAGCTGAATGAGTGTGTTAGTGGTTTTGATGCACGAGACCGGGTTATAGTGATGGGTGATTTGAATGCAAAGGTGAGTAATGTGGCAGTTGAGGGAATAATTGGTATACATGGGGTGTTCAGTGTTGTAAATGGAAATGGTGAAGAGCTTGTAGATTTATGTGCTGAAAAAGGACTGATGATTGGGAATACCTGGTTTAAAAAGCGAGATATACATAAGTATACTTATGTAAGTAGGAGAGATGGCCAGAGAGCGTTAATGGATTACGTGTTAATTGACAGGCGTGCGAAAGAGACTTTTGGATGTTAATGTGCTGAGAGGTGCAACTGGAGGGATGTCTGATCATTATCTTGTGGAGGCTAAGGTGAAGATCTGTATGGGTTTTCAGAAAAGAAGAGTGAATGTTGGGGTGAAGAGGGTGGTGAGAGTAAGTGAGCTTGAGAAGGAGACCTGTGTGAGGAAGTACCAGGAGAGACTGAGTACAGAATGGAAAAAGGTGAGAACAATGGAAGCAAGGGGAGTGGGGGAGGAATGGGATGTATTTAGGGAATCAGTGATGGATTGCGCAAAAGATGCTTGTGGCATGAGAAGAGTGGGAGGTGGGTTGATTAGAAAGGGTAGTGAGTGGTGGGATGAAGAAGTAAGAGTATTAGTGAAAGAGAAGAGAGAGGCATTTGGACGATTTTTGCAGGGAAAAATGCAATTGAGTGGGAGATGTATAAAAGAAAGAGACAGGAGGTCAAGAGAAAGGTGCAAGAGGTGAAAAAAAGGGCAAATGAGAGTTGGGGTGAGAGAGTATCATTAAATTTTAGGGAGAATAAAAAGATGTTCTGGAAGGAGGTAAATAAAGTGCGTAAGACAAGGGAGCAAATGGGAACTTCAGTGAAGGGCGCAAATGGGGAGGTGATAACAAGTAGTGGTGATGTGAGAAGGAGATGGAGTGAGTATTTTGAAGGTTTGTTGAATGTGTTTGATGATAGAGTGGCAGATATAGGGTGTTTTGGTCGAGGTGGTGTGCAAAGTGAGAGGGTTAGGGAAAATGATTTGGTAAACAGAGGAGAGGTAGTGAAAGCTTTGCGGAAGATGAAAGCCGGCAAGGCAGCAGGTTTGGATGGTATTGCAGTGGAATTTATTAAAAAAGGGGGTGACTGTATTGTTGACTGGTTGGTAAGGTTATTTAATGTATGTATGACTCATGGTGAGGTGCCTGAGGATTGGCGGAATGCGTGCATAGTGCCATTGTACAAAGGCAAAGGGGATAAGAGTGAGTGCTCAAATTACAGAGGTATAAGTTTGTTGAGTATTCCTGGTAAATTATATTGGAGGGTATTGATTGAGAGGGTGAAGGCATGTACAGAGCATCAGATTGGGGAAGAGCAGTGTGGTTTCAGAAGTGGTAGAGGATGTGTGGATCAGGTGTTTGCTTTGAAGAATGTATGTGAGAAATACTTAGAAAAGCAAATGGATTTGTATGTAGCATTTATGGATCTGGAGAAGGCATATGATAGAGTTGATAGAGATGCTCTGTGGAAGGTATTAAGAATATATGGTGTGGGAGGAAAGTTGTTAGAAGCAGTGAAAAGTTTTTATCGAGGATGTAAGGCATGTGTACGTGTAGGAAGAGAGGAAAGTGATTGGTTCTCAGTGAATGTAGGTTTGCGGCAGGGGTGTGTGATGTCTCCATGGTTGTTTAATTTGTTTATGGATGGGGTTGTTAGGGAGGTAAATGCAAGAGTTTTGGAAAGAGGGGCAAGTATGAAGTCTGTTGGGATGAGAGAGCTTGGGAAGTGAGTCAGTTGTTGTTCGCTGATGATACAGCGCTGGTGGCTGATTCATGTGAGAAACTGCAGAAGCTGGTGACTGAGTTTGGTAAAGTGTGTGGAAGAAGAAAGTTAAGAGTAAATGTGAATAAGAGCAAGGTTATTAGGTACAGTAGGGTTGAGGGTCAAGTCAATTGGGAGGTGAGTTTGAATGGAGAAAAACTGGAGGAAGTGAAGTGTTTTAGATATCTGGGAGTGGATCTGGCAGCGGATGGAACCATGGAAGCGGAAGTGGATCATAGGGTGGGGCGAAAATTCTGGGGGCCTTGAAGAATGTGTGGAAGTCGAGAACATTATCTCGGAAAGCAAAAATGGGTATGATTGAAGGAATAGTGGTTCCAACAATGTTGTATGGTTGCGAGGCGTGGGCTATGGATAGAGTTGTGCGCAGGAGGATGGATGTGCTGGAAATGAGATGTTTGAGGACAATGTGTGGTGTGAGGTGGTTTGATCGAGTGAGTAACGTAAGGGTAAGAGAGATGCGTGGAAATAAAAAGAGCGTGGTTGAGAGAGCAGAAGAGGGTGTTTTGAAGTGGTTTGGGCACATGGAGAGAATGAGTGAGGAAAGATTGACCAAGAGGATATATGTGTCGGAGGTGGAGGGAACGAGGAGAAGAGGGAGACCAAATTGGAGGTGGAAAGATGGAGTGAAAAAGATTTTGTGTGATCGGGGCCTGAACATGCAGGAGGGTGAAAGGAGGGCAAGGAATAGAGTGAATTGGAGCGATGTGGTATACCGGGGTTGACGTGCTGTCAGTGGATTGAATCAAGGCATGTGAAGCGTCTGGGGTAAACCATGGAAAGCTGTGTAGGTATGTATATTTGCGTGTGTGGACGTATGTATATACATGTGTATGGGGGGTGGGTCTTGCCATTTCTTTCGTCTGTTTCCTTGCGCTACCTCGCAAACGCGGGAGACAGCGACAAAGTATAAAAAAAAAAGAAAAAAAAAAAAAAAATATATATATATATATATATATATATATATATATATATATATATATATATATATATATATATATATATATATATATATATATATATCTTTCTTTCTTTCATACTATTCGCCATTTCCCGCGTTAGCAAGGTAGCGTTAAGAACAGAGGACTGGGCCTCTGAGGGAATATCCTCACCTGGCCTCGTTCTCTGTTCCTTCTTTTGGAAAATTAAAAAAAACGAGAGGGGAGGATTTCCAGCCCCCCGCTCCCTCCCCTTTTAGTCGCCTTCTACGACACGCAGGGAATACGTGGGAAGTATTCTTTCTCCCCTATCCCCAGGGATAATATATATATATATATATATATATATATATATATATATATATATATATATATATATATATATATATATATATATATATATTTCTTTTCTTTTCTTTTCTTTCATACTATTCGCCATTTCCCGCATTAGCGAGGTAGCGTTAAGAACAGAGGACTGGGCCTTTGAGGGAATATCCTCACCTGGCCCCCTTCTCTGTTCCCTCTTTTGGAAAATAAAAAAAGAAAAATGAGAGGGGAGGATTTCCAGCCCCCCGCTCCCTTCCCTTTTAGTCGCCTTCTACGACACGCAGGGAATACGTGGGAAGTATTCTTTCTCCCCTATCCCCAGGGATAATATATAAATATTTTTTTTCACACTATTCGCCATTTCCCGCGATAGCGAGGTAGCGTCAAGAACAGAGGACTGGGCCCCTGAAGGAACATCCTCACCTCCCCCCCCCCTCTGTTCCTTCTTTTGGAAAATTAAAAAAAACTTGATCGTTGTTTCGCGCATTAGTGAAATATCATTAGGAACAGACGAAGAAAGGCCGCATCGCTCACAATCCATTTTCTGTCCTGCGTAATGCACCGACTCCACAACCACCAGTCCATATCCAGGCTTCACAGACCTTTCCATGGCTTCTTCCGGCCGCCTCACATGCCCCGGTTCAGTCGACTGACAGCACGTCGACCCCAATATACCACATCATTCCTATTTACTCTATCTCGTGCACGCCTTTCACCCACCTGCATGTTCAGGCTCCGGTCACTCGAATTGTTTTTCATTCCATCCTTCCATTTCCAGCTGAGTCTTTTCGTTCGCCTTTTCCCTCCTCTTCCGACACATATATTCTCTTTGTCAACCTCTTCTCACTTATTTTCTCCATATGCCCAAACCATTTCAGCACACCCTTTTCTGCTGTCTTAACTACACTCTTTCTGTTACCACTCTTCCGTCGTACCGTTTTATTACTCACTCGATCAAGCCGCCTCAGACATTTCATTTCCGTCACATCCACCCTCCTCGTTGCATCTATATAACATTATTGGGACTACTGTACCTTCGAACATATACATATTGCCCCTCCCCCCAACCCCCAAATAACTACCTCTTATTCCACACATTTTATAGTGCTCCCAGCACATTCGCCCCCCTTAACTCACCCTATTACTTACCTCCTTTTCCATAGTTCCATTTGGTGCCTTGTCCACACCTAGATATCTGTAACACTTCACTTCCTTTAATGTCGATCCATTCAAACTCACACCCCATCTAAACTTGTTAAACTTAATAACTTTGCTTTTCTTCATCAACTCTCGACTTTCTCCTCTCACAGTTTTCCAAACTCAGTCACCAACCATGCAGTTTCTCACACAAATCTGCCGCCAGTGTAGTGACATCAGGAAATAACAACTGACTTAAATCCCAGGCCCCCCTCATCCCTTACAGACTGCATTATCGCCCCGCTCTCCAAGACTCTTGCATTTACCTCCCTACCCACCCCATCCATAAACAATTTAAACAGCCATGGTGACATAACACACCCCTGTCGCAGACCAACCTTCGCTTGTAACTACTCAATTTACTCTCTTCCTACTCGTACACATGTCTTACACCCTTAATAAAAAGTCACTGCTTCTAGCAGCTTACCTCCTACACCATATATTCTTAAAACCTTCCTACCGTAAGCTTTCTGTAGATCCTTAATTGCTGAATACTAATCCTGTTCTTTCTCTTAAGTATTCTTCACACACATTCTTTAAAGCAAACTCCTGATCCACACATCCTCTACCACTTCTGAAACCACACTGTTCCTTCCCAATCTGATGCTCTGTACATGCTTTCACCCTTTCAGTTACTACTCTACCATACAACTTACCAGATACACTCAACAGACTTATACCTCTGTAGTCGAACACTCACTTTTATTCCCCTTGCCTTTATAAAATGGTACTATACATGCATTTCGCCCATCTTCAGGCACCTTAATAAAATCCTAACTAACTAGTCACCAACACAGGCAACCCTATTCTTAAGAAAGTCAGCTAATGTACAATTCACTCCTGCCGCCTTGCTGCATTTAATTGTACGTAAGGCTTTCACAACCTCTTCTTTCTTCAAACAACTCTCCATGACTCTCTCACTTCGCACACCACCCCAACCCAGTCACCCTACATCTGCCACTCTATAATCAAGCTCATTCAACATTCTTTCAAAATACTCCATCTCCTTTTCACTTCATCATGACCTCTTACCGCTTTCCTATTTCCACCCTTAACTGATGTTCCTACTTGTTCTTATTTCTCACACTATTAACTTCCTTCCAGAACATCATAGTCTCCCTGATATCTTCTGATACTCTTTTTAACCCCTGCACCTTCCTCTTGACCTGTTGCCACTTTCTCTTATATATCTCCCAATAATGCCCTCTCCTTCCCTGTAAGTATCACCTATATAACTCTCTTTTCTCCCTCACTAGCAACTATACTTCATTATCCCACCACTCACTACCCTTTCTGATCTGCCCACCTCCCAACTTACGCATGCTACTCGCATCTCTCGCTGATGACATCGGTGTTTCCCAAAATACCTCCCATTCCTCACCCACTTACTTTAGTCTCACCTTTTGCCATTCTATACTCAGTCCCTCCTGATATTTCCTCACACAGGTGACTTTTCCAAGCATACTTACTCTCACCACTCTCTTCTCATCCATAATGTTTCCTCTTTTCCCAAAACTTCTACAAATCTTCACCATCGCCTACACAAGGTAAAGATCAGGCATCCCACCCGCTACCCCTCTCAGCACATTCACATCCGGAAGTCTCTCTCTTTTGCACGTGTATTGATTATTGTATAATCCAAAAGTGCCTGCTGATCCTTTATCCCACTCACGTACGTATACGTTGGCCCCTCTTTTTAAAGCGGGTATTGCCAATAACCAGTTATTTTTCAGCACATAACTTCACAAGCTGTTCACCACTTCCATTCATAATACTTAATACCTCATGCCCGCCAATTATACCCTCAACTGCCACATTACTCACCTTCGCATTTATATTACCCATTGCTAATATCCAGTCTCTTGCATTAAAACTACTGACTAACTCACTCAGCTGCTTCCAAAACACTTGCCTTTCATGATCTTTCTTCTAATGGCCATGTGCATAAGCACTTTCTAATCACCCATCTCTCGCATTCCATTTTCATTTCTACCTACATCGGCGTAGAGCTCACTACCTTACACTCTGTCACACACTCCCACAACTCTTCCTTCAGCCGTAGTGCTACCCCTTAGCCTTTGCCCTCTCACCAACGCCCGACTTTCTTTACTCCTGAGACATTTCCAAACCATTCTTCTTCTTTGCTCTTTGAGCCAGAACATCCAGGTTTCTTTCCTCAAACACATTACCTGTATTTATGGTTATCTTTAAAAACTCCAGGACGCTTTTTCCAGGGGCTCTCCTGCTGCTTAATTTTTTGTTAGGTTTTTGGCATATTACAAGGAACTACTTATTTTTATTGTTGACATCATTGAAACTGGTTTGGTAGCTTGAAGGTTATGATCAAGTAAACCCTTACCTTTTGCCTTGGGACAAACTTATGGCCTCTAACCTTTCACTTTAGCTCAGATCTTTTAATTCTGGTAGTATATTTGTTGCTTTCCTCCGGGTGACCTTCACTGTTAAGTATTTGTGCTTCCTTAGATAGGATGACTAAACTTGAGAAGCAAATTCTAGTTTTTGTCCGGTATAGGATGTGAACAGTTTGCTGAACTTTCTGTTATCTATGAACATGAATGCCATACCTTACATTTGCCAGCAGACAGTTTATCTCCTAAGGTGGTGACACCTCCAGTTTCCATCTCCAAGTCTCTTTCTCACACAGATTCTTGCGGCATATATCCTGCTGGTGGGTGAGATCTGACCTTCTCTAACTGTGGTCTGTCGTCCTCAGGACATTGCATTCTTTGAGTTACATTTCGTGAATCGTGCATCAGACCATCTTCTGAGCTTGTCTTGGTCCCCCTGTAAGTTGATGTGATTCTCCTGACTCTCAACTTTCTTCATGGCGCTGGCATCATCCATGAGAGAGAGAGAGAGAGAGAGAGAGAGAGAGAGAGAGAGAGAGAGAGAGAGAGAGAGAGTACATGAGCAGCAAGAAACAAGTACTACCCCCGGTAAGTGATGAGTGAAGACGTAATGTGGCGTGAAATCAACCCGTGAAAAATAGCGGGTCATGACGGGATAAGGAAGAGAGGAGCAAAAGGGAGGCTACCGGGAGGGAGGCGGTAGATGCTGCCTCTGACGACGCAGGTGTCATAGCCAAGATCACTCCCTCGGTAAAAGTTAGGGCAGATTCCTCCCCTCAGAAAGTTGGCCAAGAATAATCAATGAGGAGTCATTAACTTCGAGCGGAGGGGCGCTCGGTGAGCTGTTTCCCGGGTTTGATTTTGTTTATTGTGTCAAAGGAATGATGACAGGTGGGGCGTCTCGGTACAGCAACGTCAGGGAAGATAAAGTTGTGCGAATGTATGTTCATTTTCTTATGTCGCTGACGCTTGTCACTCCCCAGCCGTCCTGAGAAAATGTGTCATCATTATTGACTGTGATTTTGTGTCCCGTCTGACCCCAGCAGACTGTGAATTGCAAGATGAACTCCAGTGTATGGTATATGCTTTATGTATAGCGTGTCTTACTCGTCCCGAATGTGTTGTGTTTCACAGCAACATAGTGTTGGGTCTTGGTTAACTATGTACAATGTCTTACTTGACGTGTTCTTATTGAAAGTTAACTGACTTATGCGGCCAGTACTTTGACATTTTATTTAATGTCTCGTCTTGCTTAAATGAACTGTATTCCATAATCACATATATAATGATTTGTTTGGTTTGAGTGTACTGTTGTTTATACAAGATGAACATACTGGGTTTGTTTAGTGTAGCTTCACTGTTGTGTGTCTGGCGTTAACCAGTTCCACTTTCCTGGTGAGGAACGCCTCCCATAGGCTCGCGGTTGTACGTCAGTGTGTTAGTCTTGTTCAGCTGGATTGTATTGTGTCACATAACCTGTAAACATCTACATTTATATCTATATATCTCTCTGTTTACCTGTCTGAATATATATACATACATATATATATATATATATATATATATATATATATATATATATATATATATATATATATATATATATATATATATTTATGTAGATAGAGAAATAGATAGATAGATAGAATAGATAGATATTTTTTTGTACTTTGTCGTTGTCACCCGCGTTAGCGAGGTAGCGCAAGGAAACAGACGAAAGAATGGCCCAACCCACCCACATACACATGTATATACATACACGTCCACACATGCACATATACATACTTATAAATTTCAACCTATACATACATATACATACACAAAAATATGCATATATACACATGTATATATTCATACTTGCTGCCTTCATCCATTCTCGTCGCCACCCCGCCACACATGAAATGGTACCCCCCTCCCCCCGCGCGCGCACGAGGTAGCGCCAGGAAAGACAACAAAAGGCACAAATGTTTACAGTCTCTAGCTTTCATGTGTAATGCACCGAAATCACAGCTCCCTTTCCACATCCAGACCCCACAAAACTTTCCATGGTTTTCCCCAGACGCTTCACATGCCCTGGTTCAATCCATTGACAGCACGCCGACCCTGGTATACCACATCGTTCCAATTCACCCTATTCCTTGCACGCCTTTCACCCTCCTGCATGTTCAGGCCCCGATCGCTCAAAATCTTTTTCACCCCATCCTTCCACCTCCAATATTGTCTCCCACTTCTCGTTCCTTCCACCTCTGACACATATATCCTCTTTGTTAATCTTTCCTCACTCATTCTCTCTATATGATTAAACCATTTCAATATACCCTCTTCTGTTTTCTCAACCTCACTCTTGTTATTACCACACATCTCTCTTACCCTTTCATTACTAACTCGATCAAACCACCTCACACCACATATTGTCCTCAAACATCTCATTTCCAACAAATTTACCCTCCTCCGCACAACCCTATCAATAGCCCACGCCTCGCAACCATATAACATTATTGGAACCACTGTTCCTTCAAACGTACCCATTTTTGCCTTCCGAGATAACGTTCTCGCCTTCCACACATCTTTCAACGCTCCCAGAACCTTCGCTTTCTCACCCACCCTGTGACTCACTTCCGCTTCCATGGTTCCATCCGCTGCTAAATCCACTCCCAGATATCTAAAACACTTTACTTCCTCCATTTTTTTTTCCATTAAAACTGACCTCCCAGTTGATTTGTCCCTCAACCCGACTGAACCTGATAACCTTGCTCTTATTCGCATTTACTCTCAGCTTTCTTCTTTCACACTCTTTACCAAACTCAGTCACCAGCTTCTGCAGTTTCTCACCCGAATCAGCCGTCAGAGCTGTATTATCAGCGAACAACAACTGGCATACTTCCCAAGCCCTCTCATCCACAACAGACTGCATACTTGCCCTTCTCTCCAAACGTCTTGCCCATCACCCACCTTTTTCATGCCACAGGCATCTTTTGTGCAAGCCATCACTGCTTTCCTAAATACATTCCATTCATCCCTCACTCCCCTTACGTCATTTGCTCTCATCTTTTTCCATTCTGCACTCAATCTCTCCTGGTACTTCCTTACACAAGACTCCTTTCCAGGCTCACTTACTCTCACCATCCTCTTCACCCCAACATTCTCTCCCTTCTTTTCTGAAAACCTCTACAAATCTTCACCTTCGCCTGCAGAAGATGATGATCAGACATCTCTTCATTTGCAACTCTCAGCACATTGATATCCAAAAATCTCTCTTTCACGCGCCTATCAATCAGTACGTAATCCATTAACGCTTTCTGGCCATCTTTCCTACTTACATACGTATGCTTATGTATATCTCTCTTTTTAAACCAGGTATTCCTAATCACCAGCACATTTTCAGCGTACAAATCTACAAGCTCTTCACCATTTCCATTTACAACACTGAACACCCCATGTACACCAATTATACCCTGAACTACCACATTACTCACCTTTGCATTCAAATCACCCATCACTATAACCCGGTCTTGTGCATCAAAGCTGCTAACTCACTCACTCAGTTGCTCCCAAAACACTTGCCTCTCATGATCTTTCTTCTCATGACCAGGTGCATATGCACCAATAATCACCCATCTCTCTAGTTTTACCCATATCAGTCTAGAGTTTACTTTCTTATACTCCATCACATGCTCAAGCAACTCTTGCTTCAGGAGTAGTGCTACTCCTTCATCTGCTCTTGTCCTCTCACCAGACCCTGATTTTACTCCCAAGACATTCCCAAACCACTCTTCCACTTTACCCTTGAGCTTTGTGTCAGTCAGAGCCAAAACATCAAGGTTCCTTTCCTCAAACATACTACCTATTTCTCCTTTTTTCTCATCTTGTTTACATCCACACACATTTAGACACCCCAATCTGAGCCTTTGAGGAGGATGAGCATTCCCCGCATGACTCCTTCTTCTGTTGCCCCTTTTAGAAAGTTAAAAAATACAAGGAGGGGAGGGTTTCTAGCTTTCCGCTCCCTTCCCCTTTAGTCGCCACCTACGACACGTGGGGAATGCGTGAGAAGTATTCTTTCTCCCCTCTCCCCAGGGAGATATATATATATATATATATATATATATATACATATATATATATATATATATATATATATATATATATATATATATATATATGTATATATATATATTTATATTTTTTTTTATTTTGCTCTGTCGCCGTCTCCCGCGTTAGCGAGGTAGCGCAAGGAAACAGACGAAAGAATGGCCCAACCCGCCCACATACACATGTATATACATACACGTCCACACACGCAAATATACATACCTATACATCTCAATGTACACATGTATATACACACACGGACATTACATATATACACATGTACATAATTCATACTGTCTGCCTTTATTTGTTCCCATCGCCACCCCGCCACACATTGAATAACAACCCCCTCCCCCCTCATGTGTGCGAGGTAGCGGTAGGAAAGACACCAAAGGCCCCATTCGTTCACACTCAGTCTCTAGCTGTCATGTAATAATGCACCGAAACCACAGCTCCCTTTCCACATCCGGGCCCCACACACTTTCCATGGTTTACCCCAGACGCTTCACATGCCCTGGTTCAATCAATTGACAGCACGTCGACCCCGGTATACCACATCGTTCCAATTCACTCTATTCCTTGCACGCTTTTCACCCTCCTGCATGTTCAGGCCCCGATCACTCAAAATCTTTTTCACTCCATCTTTCCACCTCCAATTTGGTCTCCCACTTCTCCTCGTTCCCTCCATCTCTGACACATATATCCTCTTGGTCAATCTTTCCCCACTCATTCTCTCCATGTGACCAAACCATTTCAAAACACCCTCTTCTGCTCTCTCAACCACATTCTTTTTATTTCCACACATCTCTCTCACCCTTACATTATTTACTCGATCAAACCACCTCACACCACATATTGTCCTCAAACATCTCATTTCCAGCACATTCACCCTCCTGCGCACAACTCTATCCATAGCCCACGCCTCGCAACTATACAACATTGTTGGAACCACTATTCCTTCAAACATACCCATTTTTGCTTTCCGAGATAAAGTTCTCGACTTCCAAACATTCTTCAAGGCTCCCAGAATTTTCGCCCCCTCCCCCACCCTATGATCCACTTCCGCTTCCATGGTTCCATCCTCTGCCAGATCCACTCCCAGATATCTAAAACACTTTACCTCCTCCAGTTTTTCTCCATTCAAACTTACCTCCCAATTAACGTGACCCTCGACCCTACTGTACCTAATAACCTTGATCTTATTCACATTTACTCTTAACTTTCTTCTTTCACACGCTTTACCAAACTCAGTCACCAGTTTCTGCAGTTTCTTACATGAATCAGCCACCAGCGCTGTGTCATCAGCGAACAACTGACTCACTTCCCAAGCTCTCTCATCCACAACAGACTGCATACTTGCCCCTCTTTCCAAAGCTCTTGCCTTCACCTCCCTAACAACCCCATCCATAAACAAATTAAACAACCATGGAGACATCACACACCCCTGCCGCAAACCTACATTCACTGAGAACCAATCACTTTCCTCTCTTCCTACACGTACACATGCCTTACATCCTCGATAAAAACTTTTCACTGCTTCTAACAACTTGCCTCCCACACCATATATTCTTA
Organism: Panulirus ornatus; assembly: GCF_036320965.1. NCBI lineage: Eukaryota > Metazoa > Arthropoda > Malacostraca > Decapoda > Palinuridae > Panulirus > Panulirus ornatus. The sequence continues at coordinate 18,796,845 of NC_092244.1, read as the reverse complement.
AAACCTTCCACAGAGCATCTCTATCAACTGTATCATATGCCTTCTCCAGATCCATAAATGCTACATACAAATCCATTTGTTTTTCTAAGTATTTCTCACATACATTCCTCAAAGCAAACACCTGATCCACACTTCCTCTACCACTTCTGAAACCACACTGCTCTTCCCCAATCTGATGCTCTGTACACGCCTTCACCCTCTCAGTCAATACCCTCCCATATAATTTATCAGGAATACTCAACAGACTTATACCTCTGTAATTTGAGCACTCACTCTTATCCCCCTTTGCCTTTGTACAATGGCACTATGCAAGCATTCCGCCAATCCTCAGGCACCTCACCATGAATCATACATACATTAAATAACCTTACCAACCAGTCAACAATACAGTCACCCCCTTTTTTAATAAATTCCACTGAAATACCATCCAAACCTGCTGCTTTACCGGCTTTCATCTTCCATAATATATATATATATATATATATATATATATATATATATATATATATATATATATATATATATATATATATATATATATATATATATATGATAATTTCATAATTACCTATACGTTGAGATTTATAGGTATTTATATATGCGTGTGTGGACGTGTATGTATATACATGTGTATGCGGGTGGGTTGGGCCATTCTTTCGTTTGTTTCCTTGCGCTGCCTCGCTAACGCGGGAGACAGCGACAAAGTATGATATATATAATATAATATAATATAGTATAGTATATATATATGTATAATCTCCTATCCCTGGGGATAGGGGATTAAGAATACTTCCCACGTATTCCCTGCGTGTCGTAGAAGGCGACTAAAAGGGGAGGGAGCGGGGTGCTGGAAATCCTCCCCTCTCATTTTTTTTTTTTAATTTTCCAAAAGAAGGAACAGAGGGGGCCAGGTGAGGATATTCCAAAAAAGGCCCAGTCCTCTGTTCTTAACGCTACCTCGCTAACGCGGGAAATGGCAAATAGTTTAAAAGAAAGAAAAAAGAATAAGAGTAAGGTTATTAGGTACAGTAGGGTTGAGGGTCAAGTAAATTGGGATGTAAGTTTGAATGGAGAAAAACTGGAGGAAGTGAAGTGTTTTAGATATCTGGGAGTAGATTTGGCAGCGGATGGAACCATGGAAGCGGAAGTGAATCCTAGGGTTGGGGAGGGGGTGAAAATTCTTGTAGCCTTGAAGATGTGTGGAAGTCGAGAACATTATGTCGGAAAGCAAAAATGGGTATGTTTGAAGGAATAGTGGTTTCAACAATGTTGTATGGTTGCGAGGCGTGGGCTATGGATAGAGTTGTGCGCAGGAGGGTGGATGTGCTGGAAATGAGATGTTTTAGGACAATATGTGGTGTGAGGTGGTTTGATCGAGTAAGTAATAATAGGGTAAGAGAGATGTGTGGTAATAAAAAGAGTGTGGATGAGAGAGCAGAAGAGGGTGTTTTGAAATGGTTTGGTCACATGGAGAGAATGAGTGAGGAAAGATTGAGCAAGAGGATATATGTGGAGGGAACGAGGAGAAGTGGTAGACCAAATTGGAGGTGGAAAGATGTAGTGAAAAAGATTTTGACAGCTAGACTGAGTGTGAACGAATGTGGCCTTTGTTGTCTTTTCCTAGCGCTACCTCGCCTACATGAGGGGGTGGGGGTTGTTATTCCATGTGTGGCGAGGTGGCGATGGGAATGAATAAAGGCAGACAGTATGAATTATGTACATGTGTATATATGTATATGTCTGTGTGTGTATATATATGTATACATTGAGATGTATAGGTATGTATATGTGCTGTGTGTGGACGTGTATGTATATACATGTGTATGTGGGTGGGTTGGGCCATTCTTTCGTCTGTTTCCTTGCGCTACCTCGGTAACGCGGGAGACAGCGACAAAGCAAAATAATGTAATGATATAATATATATATATATATATATATATATATATATATATATATATATATATATATATATATATATATATATATATATATATATATATCATAGAACATACAGACCTCCAACAGCTAGGATCGAACCCGGGACCCCTGTGCAACAGGCGGGAGCGCTACCGCTGGGGCTGATGGGAAAAGACCCGTGTAGACCCCGTTGCTCACCAACGTGAGACGAAGGGTATTCGAGTACATAGTATTCGAATAGTCGTTTCCCTATTAGGGCGATCACAGCCGAGCGGAAGCGCTCTTGCCTGTTGCACAAGGGTCCTGGGTTCGATCCTGGCTGTTGGAGGTTTGTATGTTGTATGAAGGTGCGCGTTCATCTGCACCTTGTTCGAACATATATATATATATATATATATATATATATATATATATATATATATATATATATATATATATATATATTTTCCCATGAGTCCACGGGGAAAATGAAACACGAACTCATAGGAATATCTTGATCACGCGCAAAATTGTGATCCTTTCCAATATATATATATATATATATATATATATATATATATATATATATATATATATATATATATATATATATGGGGATAGGGGAGAAAGAATACTTCCCACGTATTCCCTGCGTGTCGTAGTAGGCGACTAAAAGGGAAGGGAGCGGGGGGCTGGAAATCCTCCCCTCTTTTTTTTTTTTTTTTTCCAAAGAAGGAACAGAGAAGGGGGCCAGATGAGGATATTCCCTCAAAGGCCCAGTCCTCTGTTCTTAGCGCTACCTCGCTAATGCGGGAAATGACGAATAGTATGAAAGAAAAAAGAAATATATATATATATATATATATATATATATATATATATATATATATATATATATATATATATATATATATATGTGTGTGTGTGTGTGTGTGTGTGTGTGTGTGTGTGTGTGTATTTATTCATATATGGCTCAGAGTGAAACGTAGCTAAAGGGTAAAGGGAAGAGTGGTTTGGGAGTAAAGTTAGGGGTCGGTGAGAGGACAAGAGCAAGTGAAGGAATAGCACTACTCCTGAAACAGGAGTGGTGGGAGTATATGATAGAGTTTAAGAAAGTAAACTCTAGATTGACATGGGTAGAACTGAAAGTGGATGGAGAGAGATGGGTTATTATTGGTGCATACACACCTGGACATGAGAAGAAAGATCATGAGAGGCAAGTATTTTGGGAGCAGCTGAGTGAGTGTGTTAGTAGTTTTGATGCACGTGACCGGGTTATAGTGATGGGTGATTTGAATGCAAAGGTGAGTAATGTGGCAGTTGAGGTAATAATTGGTGTGCATGGGGTGTTCAGTGTTGTAAATGGAAATGGTGAAGAACTTGTAGATTTGTGTGCTGAAAAAGGACTGATGATTAGGAATACCTGGATAAAAGGGAAATATACATAAGTATACGTATGTAAGTAGGATAGATGGCCAGAGAGTGTTATTGGATTACGTGTTAATTGATAGGCGTGTGAAAGAGAGACTTTTGGATGTTAATGTGCTGAGAGGTGCAACTGGAGGGATGTCTGATCATTATCTTGTGGAGGCAAAGGTGAAGATTTGTAGAGGTTTTCAGAAAAGAAGAGACAAAGGTGGGGTAAAGAGAATGGTGAGAGTAAGTGAGTTTGGGAAGGAGACTTGTGTGAGGAAGTAGCAGGAGAGACTGTGTATAGAATGGAAAAAGGTGAGAACAAAGGACGTAAGGGGAGTGGGGAAGGAATGGTATGTATTTAGGGAAATAGTGATGGCTTGCGCAAAAGATGCTTGTGGCATGAGAAGCATGGGAGGTGGGCAGATTAGAAAGGGTAGTGAGTGGTGGGATGAAGAAGTAAGATTATGAGTGAAATGGAAGAGAGAGGTCTTTGGACGTCCTTTGCAAGGAAATAATGGAAATGAGTGGGAGATGTATAAAAGAAAGGGGCAGGAGGTCAAGAGAAAGGTGCAAGAAGTGAAAAAGAGAGCAAATGAGAGTTGGGGTGAGAGAGTATCATTGAATTTTAGGGAGAATAAAAAGATGTTTTGGAAGGAGGTAAATAAAGTGCGTAAGACAAGGGAACAGTTTTGAAGGTTTGTTGAATGTGTTTGATGATAGAGTGGCAGATATAGGGTGCTTTGGTCGAGGTGGTGTGCAAAGTGAGAGGGTTAGGGAGAATGATGTGATAAATAGAGAAGAGGTAGTAAAAGCTTTGCGGAAGATGAAAGCCGGCAAGGCAGTGGGTTTGGATGGTATTGCAGTGGAGTTTATTAAAACAAGGGGTGACTGTATTGTTGACTGGTTGGTAAGGTTATTTAATGTTGTATGACTCAAGGTGAGGTGTATAGGATTACCGGAATGCATGCATAGTGCCATTGTACAAAGGCAATGGGGATAAAGGTGAGTGCTCTAATTGCAGAGGTATAAGTTTGTTGAGTATTCCTGGGAGATTATATGGGAGGGTACTGATTGAGAGGGTGAAGGCATGTACAGAGCATCAGATTGGGAAAGACCATTGTGGTTTCAGAAGTGGTAGAGGAAGTGTGGATCAGGTGTTTGCTTTGAAGAATGTATGTGAGAAATACTTAGAAAAGCAAATGGATTGGTATGAAGCATTTATGGATCTGGAGAAGGCGTATGGTGGAGTTGACAGAGATGCTTTGTGGAAGGTATTAAGAATATATGTTGTGGGAAGCAAGTTGTTAGAAGCAGTGAAAAGTTTTTATCGAGGATGTAAGGCATGTATACGAGTAGGAAGAGAGGAAAGTGATTGGTTCTCAGTGAATGTCGGTTTGCGGCAGGGATGCGTGATGTCTCCATGGTTGTTTAATTTGTTTATGGATGGGGTTGTTAGGGAGGTGAATGCAAGAGTTTTGGAAAGGGAGACAAGTATGCAGTCTGTTGTGGATGAGAGAGCTTGGGAAGTGAGTCAGATGTAGGAAGAGACGAAAGTGATTGGTTCTCAGTGAATGTCGGTTAGCGGCAGGGATGCGTGATGTCTCAATGGTTGTTTAATTTGTTTATGGATGGGGTTGTTAGAGAGGTGAATGCAAGAGTTTTGGAAATAGGGACAAGTATGCAGTCTGTTGTGGATGAGAGAGCTTGGGAAGTGAGTCAGATGTTGTTTGCTGATGATACAGCGGGTGGCTGATTCGGAGGAGAAACTGCAGAAACTGGTGACTGAGTTTGGTAAAATATGTGAAAGAAGAGAGCTGAGAGTAAATGTGAATAAGAGCAAGGTTATTAGGTAGGGTTGAGGGATAAGTCAAATGGGAGGTGAGTTTGAATGGAGAAAAACTGGAGGATGTGAAGTGTTTTAGATATCTAGGAGTGGATTCGGCAGCGGATGGAGGCATGGAAGCAGAAGTGGGTCATAGGTTGGGAGAGGGGGTGAATGTTCTGGGAGCGTTGAAAAATGTGTAGAATTCGAGAATTTTATCTTGGAAAGCAAAAATGGGTATGTTTGAAAGAATAATGGTTTCGACAATATCATATGGTTGCGAAGCGTGGGCTATAGATAGAGTCGTGCGGAGGAGGATGGATGTGTTGGAAATGAGATGTTTAGGAACAATATGTGGTATGAGGTGACTTGATCGCGTAAGTAATGAAAGGGTAAGAGAGATGTGTGGTAATAAAAAGAGTGTGGTTGAGCGAGCAGAAGAGGGGGTTCTGAAATGGTTTGGTCACATGGAGAGAATGAGTGAGGAAAGATTGACCAAGAGGATATATGTGTCGGAGGTGGAGGTAACGAGGAGAAGTGGGAGACCAAATTGGAGGTGGAAAGATTGAGTGAAAAAGATTTTGAGTGATTGGGGCCTGAACATGCAGGAGGGTGAAAAGCGTGGAAGGAATAGAGTGAATTGGAACGATGTGGTATATCGGGGTCGACGTGCTGTCAATGGATTGAACCAGGGCATGTGAAGCGTCTGGGGTAAATCATGGAAAGTTCTGTGGGGTCTGGATTTGGAAAGGGAGCTGTGGTTTCGGTGCATTATACATGACAGCTAGAGACTGAGTGTGAACGAATGTGGCCTTTGTTGTCTTTTCCTAGTGCTACCTCGTGCACATGAACGGGGGAGGGGGTTGTCATTTCATGTGTGGCGGGGTGGCGACGAGAATTATATATTATACATATATGAATTATATATTATGAATTATATATATTATATATATATATATATATATATATATATATATATATATATATATATATATATATATATATATATATATATATATATATGTATTTCTCACATACATTCTTCAAAGCAAACACCTGATCCACACATCCTCTACCACTTCTGAAACCACACTGCTCTTTCCCAATCTGATGCTATGTACATGCCTTCACCCTCTCAATCAATACCCTCCCATATAATTTACCAGGAATACTCAACAAACTTATACCTCTGTAATTTGAGCACTCACTCTTATCCCCTTTGCCTTTGTACAATGGCACTATGCACGCATTCCGCCAATCCTCAGGCACCTCACCATGAGTCATACATACATTAAATAACCTTACCAACCAGTCAATGATACAGTCACCCCCTTTTTTAATAAATTCCACTGCAATACCATCCAAACCTGCTGCCTTGCCGGCTTTCATCTTCCGCAAAGCTTTCACTACCTCTTCTCTGTTTACCAAATCATTTTCCCTAACCCTCTCACTTTGCACACCACCTCGACCAAAACACCCTATATCTGCCACTCTATGATCAAACACATTCAACAAACCTTGAAAATACTCACTCCATCTCCTTCTCACATCACCACTACTTGTTATCACCTCCCCATTTGCGCCCTTCACTGAAATACTTAGAAAAGCAAATGGATTTGTATGTAGCATTTATGGATCTGGAGAAGGCCTATGATAGAGTTGATAGAGATGCTCTGTGGAAGGTATTAAGAATATATGGTGTGGGAGGCAAGTTGTTAGAAGCAGTGAAAAGTTTTTATCGAGGATGTAAGGCATGTGTACGTGCAGGAAGAGAGGAAAGTGATTGGTTCTCAGTGAATGTAGGTTTGCGGCAGGGGTGTGTGATGTCTCCATGGTTGTTTATTTTGTTTATGGATGGGGTTGTTAGGGAGGTGAATGCAAGAGTTTTGGAAAGAGGGGCAAGTATGAAGTCTGTTGTGGATGAGAGAGCTTGGGAAGTGAGTCAGTTGTTGTTCGCTGATGATACAGCGCTGGTGGCTGATTCATGTGAGAAACTGCAGAAGCTGGTGACTGAGTCTGGTAAAGTGTGTGAAAGAAGAAATTTAAGAGTAAATGTGAATAAGAGCAAGGTTATTAGGTACAGTAGTGTTGAGGGTCAATTCAATTGGGAGGTGAGTTTGAATGGAGAAAAACTGGAGGAAGTAAAGTGTTTTAGATATCTGGGAGTGGATCTGGCAGCGGATGGAACCATGGAAGCGGAAGTGGATCATAGGGTGGGGGAGGGGGCGAAAATTCTGGGAGCCTTGAAGAATGTGTGGAAGTCGAGAACATTATCTCGGAAAGCCAAAATGGGTATGTTTGAAGGAATAGTGGTTCCAACAATGTTGTATGGTTGCGAGGCGTGGGCTATGGATAGAGTTGTGCGCAGGAGGATGGATGTGCTGGAAATGAGATGTTTGAGGACAATGTGTGTGTGAGGTGGTTTGATCGAGTAAGTAACGTAAGGGTAAGAGAGATGTGTGGAAATAAAAAGAGCGTGGTTGAGAGAGCAGAAGAGGGTGTTTTGAAATGGTTTGGGCACATGGAGAGAATGAGTGAGGAAAGATTGACCAAGAGGATATATGTGTCGGAGGTGGAGGGAACGAGGAGAAGAGGGAGACCAAATTGGAGGTGGAAAGATGGAGTGAAAAAGATTTTGTGTGATCGGGGCCTGAACATGCAGGAGGGTGAAAGGAGGGCAAGGAATAGAGTGAATTGGATCGATGTGGTATACCGGGGTTGACGTGCTGTCAGTGGATTGAATCAAGGCATGTGAAGCGTCTGGGGTAAACCATGGAAAGCTGTGTAGGTATGTATATTTGCATGTGTTGACGTATGTATATACATGTGTATGGGGGTGGGTTGGGCCATTTCTTTCGTCCGTTTCCTTGCGCTACCTCGCAAACGCGGGAGACAGCGACAAAGCAAAAAAAAAAAAAAAGATATATATATATATATATATATATATATATATATGTATATATATATATATATATATATATATATATATATATATATATATATATATATATATATATATATTTATTTTGCTTTGTCGCTGTCTCCCGCGTTTGCGAGGTAGCGCAAGGAAACAGACGAAAGAAATGGCCCAACCCACCCCCATACACATGTATATACATACACGTTCACACACGCAAATATACCTACCTATACATCTCAATGTACACATATATATACACACAGATACATACATATATACCCATGCACACAATTCACACTGTCTGCCTTTTATTCATTCCCATCGCCACCTCGCCACACATGTAATACCATCCCCCTCCCCCCTCATATGCGCGAGGTAGCGCTAGGAAAAGACAACAAAGGCCCCATTCGTTCACACTCAGTCTCTAGCTGTCATGCAATAATGCCCGAAAACCACAGCTCCCTTTCCACATCCAGGCCCCACACAACTTTCCATGGCTTACCCCAGACGCTTCACATGCCCTGATTCAATCCACTGACAGCACGTCAACCCCGGTATACCACATCGATCCAATTCACTCTATTCCTTGCCCTCCTTTCACCCTCCTGCATGTTCAGGCCCCGATCACTCAAAATCTTTTTCACTCCATCTTTCCACCTCCAGTTTGGTCTCCCACTTCTCCTCGTTCCCTCCACCTCCGACACATATATCCTCTTGGTCAATCTTTCCTCACTCATTCTCTCCATGTGTCCAAACCATTTCAATACACCCTCTTCTGCTCTCTCAACCACGCTCTTTTTATTTCCACACATCTCTCTTACCCTTACATTACTTACTCGATCAAACCACCTCACACCACACATTGTCCTCAAACATCTCATTTCCAGCACATCCATCCTCCTGCGCACAACTCTATCCATAGCCCACGCCTCGCAACCATACAACATTGTTGGAATCACTATTCCTTCAAACATAGCCATTTTTGCTTTCGGAGATAATGTTCTCGACTTCCACACATTCTTCACGGCTCCCAGGATTTTCGCTACCTCCCCCACTCTATGATTCACTTCCGCTTCCATGGTTCCATCCGCTGCCAGATCCACTCCCAGATATCTAAAACACTTTACTTCCTCCAGTTTTTCTCCATTCAAACTTACCGCCCAATTGACTTGACCCTCAACCCTACTGTACCTAATAACC
>NC_092244.1:18660091-18782591 GCF_036320965.1 Panulirus ornatus | reverse complement strand
CCAAGTCCTCTCATCGACCACAGACTGCATATTTACCCCTCTTTCCAAAACTCTTGCATTCACCTCCCTACCAACCCCATCCATAAACAAATTAAACAGCCACGGAGACATCACGCTCCCCTGCCGCAAACCGACATTCACTGAGAACCAATCACTTTCCTCTCTACCTACTCGTACACATGCCTTACATCCTTGATAAAAACTTTTCACTGCTTTTAGCAACTTGCCTACCACACCAAATACTCTTAATACCTTCCACAAAGCCTCTCTATGCAATCTATGAAATGCTTTCTCTAGATCCATAAATGTTACATACAAATTCATCTGCTTTTCTAAGTATTTCTCACATACATTCTTCAAAGCAAACATGTGATCCACACATCCTCTACCACTTGTGAAACCATTATCCCCTTTGCCATTATACAATGGCACTATGCATGCATTCCACCAATCCTCAGGCACTTCAACATGAACCATACATACATTGAATATCCTCACCAACCAGTCAACAACCCAATCACCCCCTTTTTTAATAAATTCCACTGCAAGACCATCAAAACCCGCCGCCTTGCCGGCTTTTGTCTTTGCAAACCTTTCACTACCTCTTCTCTGTTTACCAAACCAATCTCCCTGACCCTCTCACTTCGCACACCACCTCGACCAAAACACCCTATATCTGCCACTCTATGATCAAACACATTCAACAAACCTTCAAAATACTCACTCCATCTCCTTTTCACTTCACCACTACTTGTTATTACCTCCCCATTAGCCCCCTTCACCGATGTTCCCATTTGTTCTCTTGTTTTACGCACATTATTTACTTCCATCCAAAGCATCTTTTTATTCTCCCCAAAATTTAATGATACTTTCTCACCTCAACTCTCATTTACCCTCTTTTTCTTCTCTTGCTCCTTTCTCTTGACCTGTTGCTTTTTTTTTTTTTTATCTATCTCCTAGTCATTCGCACTACTTTCCTGCAAAAATCGTCGAAACGCCTCTCTTCTTTTTCACTAACAATCTTATTTCTTCATCCCACCACTCACTGCGTTTTCCAATCTGTCCACCTCCCACCTTTCTCATGCCACAAGCATCTTTTGCGCAAGCCATCATCTATATACCTGAACCAAATTGCATTAGGTATGTAGATGATGTTCTTTGTGTTTGGCCAACAAATGAAAACTTACAAATATTTCTCCCCTTTAGTACCTTCCATCAAATTTACTGTAGAAATTAAAATAATGGTATGTTACCATATTTAGATTGCATGATCCATAGGCAAGGAAACAAGTTTAAGTTTAGCATATACAGATAACCCACCAATGTATGTTCATATATCCATTATTACTCATATCAACATGACAGAGTTAAATACCCATCATTCAATCTGTGTTCCTTAGGGCATTACGTATTTGCAGTCCAGAGTATATTGATGATGAGTTTGAGAACATATATTCTATTGGATCTAAGTTAAAGTACCCTAGATCTTTCATTAATAAATCCCTTAAGTTAGCCAAGAAATCATTTTATAGAGTTGAGCCCAAACCTCCCATTGACACCAAGAATCTTTTAGTTCTCCCTTTTAATAATAATTTCACTTTACTTCCCTTGTTGCTTAAATCCTTTAATGTAAATGTTGCCTTCAGGAACAATAATACTGTAAAGAATATCTTAATCAGGAATTCACTAGGAAATTCTCCTGGGTGCATCTATAAAGTGCCATGTAGAAATTGTGATAAGTTTTATGTTGGGCAGACTGGTAAGGATCTTTCTGTTAGACTTAAGCAACATGAATATAGTATAAGAACGGGACAAGAATCAAATGCCTTGGTTAATCACGTTAAAAACTATGATCATTTTATGGACTGGAGTAATGCCATGTCAGTTATTAACTCTTAACTCTGTTACCACGAGAAATATCATTGAATTTTCTATAATTAGATACACAGAGAATTATAATCTTAATATTAGCGATGGTCTATACAAATTAGATAACTTTATTGTTGATAAAATTTGTAAAATGATAAGTTTATTATACGCTCGTTGGCTTTCTCGAACAATCGCATGTTTACCAAAATGCGTCCTAGCTACGTCTCTTCGTTGTATATCAACTGACTGTTATATTTTTCTCTTGTGTCTCCCCTGATGATGTGATTATTACACGAAAGTGCACTTGGAAACTTATCGTGTTTCACTTTCCCCGTGGACTCTTAGGAGTATACTTGATCACGCGCAAAATTGTGATCCGTTCCAATATATATATATATATATATATATATATATATATATATATATATATATATATATATATATATATATATATTACACATACCCATGCATATACATACACCCATGCATATACATACACATACATACACGTATACTTTCCTTTCTTTTCGCGTCAGATTCTTATCCACATCCAGGACCCACAGATCTTTTCATGGTTTACCCTGAAAGTTTCACATGCCCTGGTTCTGTCTATTGACAGCGCGTCGACCCCAGTAGAGGGGCGAGTATGCAGTCCGTTGGGGATGAGAGGGCTTGGGAAGCGAGGCAGCTGTTGTTCGCCGATGATACAGCACCGGTAGCTGATTCGAGTGAGAAATTGCAGAAATTAGTGACTGAGTTTGGAAAAGTGTGTGAAAGGAGAAAATTGTTAGTAAATGTGAATAAAAGCAAAGTTATTAGGTTCAGCAGGGCTAAGGAAGAAATTGGTTTGGGTGTAAGTTTGAATGGAGAAAACTGGCAGCGAATGGAACCATGGAAGCGTAAGTGAGTCATAGGGAAAGAGAATGTTATTCGAGAGGGCAAAAATGGGTATGTTTGAAGGGATAGTAGCTCCAACAATATCATATGATTGAGAGCCATGGGCTATAGATAGGGTTGTACGGAGGTTCGTGGATGTGTTGGAAATGAAATGTTCGAGGACAGTATGTGGTTTGAGGTTGTTTGATCGAGTAAGAAAGGAAAGGGTAAGAGAGATGTGTTGTAAGAAAAAGATAGTGGTGGAAAGAGTGCGGAAAAGGGTGTGTTGAAATGGTTTGAAGATATGGAGAAAAGGTTGACCAAGAGGATATAAGTATCAAAAGTTGAGGGAGCAAGAAGCGGGAGACCAAATTGGAGATGGAAGGATGGGATGAAAAGGATTTTGAGCGATCAGGGCCTGAACGTGCAGGAGGGTTAAATGCATGCACAAGATAGTGTGAAATGGACTGATGCTATATACTGGGGTCGACGTGCTATCGATGGACTGTCTCAGGGCTTGTGAAGCAGCTGGGATAAACCATGGGAAATTCTGTAGGGCCTGGATATAGGAAAGGGAGCTGTGGTTTCGGTGCATTACACATGACAGCTAGAGAATGGGTGTGAGCAGATTTGGCCTTTCTTCGTCTGTTCCTGGAGCTTACTTGCTTACGTGGGAAAAGACGATCAAGTATGACAAGAAAGAGTATATATATATATATATATATATATATATATATATATATATATATATATATATATATATATATATGTATATATATATATATATATATATATATATATATATATATATATATATATATATATATATATTTATATATATATATATATATATATATTTTTTTTTTTTAAACTATTCGCCATTTCCCGCGTTAGCGAGGTAGCGCTAAGAACAGAGGACTGGGCCTTTTTTGGAATATCCTCAACTGGCCCCCTCTGTTCCTTCTTTTGGAAAATTTACAAAAAAAAAACAAGAGGGGAGGATTTCCAGCCCCCCGCTCCCTCCCCTTTTAGTCGCCTTCTACGACACGCAGGGAATACGTGGGAAGTATTCTTAATCCCCTATCCCCAGGGATATATATATATATATATATATATATATATATAAGAGAGACTTTTGGATGTTAATGTGCTGAGAGGTGCAACTGGAGGGATGTCTGATCATTGTCTTGTGGAGGCTAAGGTGAAGATTTGTATGGGTTTTCAGAAAAGAAGAGTGAATGTTGGGGTGAAGAGGGTAGTGAGAGTAAGTGAGCTTGGGAAGGATACTTGTGTGAGGAAGTACCAGGAGAGACTGAGTACAGAATGGAAAAAGGTGAGAACAATGGAAGTAAGGGGAGTGGGGGAGGAATGGGATGTATTTAGGGAATCAGTGATGGATTGCGCAAAAGATGCTTGTGGCATGAGAAGAGTGGGAGGTGGGTTGATTAGAAAGGGTAGTGAGTGGTGGGATGAAGAAGTAAGAGTATTAGTGAAAGAGAAGAGAGAGGCATTTGGAAGATTTTTGCAGGGAAAAAATGCAATTGAGTGGGAGATGTATAAAAGAAAGAGACAGGAGGTCAAGAGAAAGGTACAAGAGGTGAAAAAAAGGGCAAATGAGAGTTGGGGTGAGAGAGTATCATTAAATTTTAGGGAGAATAAAAAGATGTTCTGGAAGGAGGTAAATAAAGTGCGTAAGACAAGGGAGCAAATGGGAACTTCAGTGAAGGGTGCAAATGGGGAGGTGATAACAAGTAGTGGTGATGTGAGAAGGAGATGGAGTGAGTATTTTGAAGGTCTGTTGAATGTGTTTAATGATAGAGTGGCAGATATAGGGTGTTTTGGTCGAGGTGGTGTGCAAAGTGAGAGGGTTAGGGAAAATGATTTGGTAAACAGAGAAGAGGTAGTAAAAGCTTTGCGGAAGATGAAAGCCGGCAAGGCAGCAGGTTTGGATGGTATTGCAGTGGAATTTATTAAAAAAGGGGGTGACTGTATTGTTGACTGGTTTGTAAGGTTATTTAATGTATGTATGACTCATGGTGAGGTGCCTGAGGATTGGCGGAATGCGTGCATAGTGCCATTGTACAAAGGCAAAGGGGATAAGAGTGAGTGCTCAAATTACAGAGGTATAAGTTGTTTAATTTGTTTATGGATGGGGTTGTTAGGGAGGTGAATGCAAGAGTTTTGGAAAGAGGGGCAAGTATGAAGTCTGTTGGGGATGAGAGAGCTTGGGAAGTGAGTCAGTTGTTGTTCGCTGATGATACAGCGCTGGTGGCTGATTCATGTGAGAAACTGCAGAAGCTGGTGACTGAGTTTGGTAAAGTGTGTGAAAGAAGAAAGTTAAGAGTAAATGTGAATAAGAGCAAGGTTATTAGGTACAGTAGGGTTGAGGGTCAAGTCAATTGGGAGGTGAGTTTGAATGGAGAAAAACTGGAGGAAGTGAAGTGTTTTAGATATCTGGGAGTGGATCTGGCAGCGGATGGAAGCGGAAGTGGATCATAGGGTGGGGGAGGGGGCGAAAATTCTGGGAGCCTTGAAGAATGTGTGGAAGTCGAGAACATTATCTCGGAAAGCCAAAATGGGTATGTTTGAAGGAATAGTGGTTCCAACAATGTTGTATGGTTGCGAGGCGTGGGCTATGGATAGAGTTGTGCGCAGGAGGATGGATGTGCTGGAAATGAGATGTTTGAGGACAATGTGTGGTGTGAGGTGGTTTGATCGAGTAAGTAACGTAAGGGTAAGAGAGATGTGTGGAAATAAAAAGAGCGTGGTTGAGAGAGCAGAAGAGGGTGTTTTGAAATGGTTTGGGCACATGGAGAGAATGAGTGAGGAAAGATTGACCAAGAGGATATATGTGTCGGAGGTGGAGGGAACGAGGAGAAGAGGGAGACCAAATTGGAGGTGGAAAGATGGAGTGAAAAAGATTTTGTGTGATCGGGGCCTGAACATGCAGGAGGGTGAAAGGAGGGCAAGGAATAGAGTGAATTGGATCGATGTGGTATACCGGGGTTGACGTGCTGTCAGTGGATTGAATCAGGGCATGTGAAGCGTCTGGGGTAAACCATGGAAAGCTGTGTAGGTATGTATATTTGCGTGTGTGGACGTATGTATATACATGTGTATGGGGGTGGGTTGGGCCATTTCTTTCGTCTGTTTCCTTGCGCTACCTCGCAAACGCGGGAGACAGCGACAAAATATATATATATATATATATATATATATATATATATATATATATATATATATATATATATATATATATATATATATTCATTTTTTTCAGCTCATCCATCTACACTTAAAAGTTGAAGTACACGTTTATTTGATTAGCAGTGTATGATATGATTGCAGTCATTCTTATAGATGGAAAGGTTAAAAGCATATGATCAGTTGATTGATTGATTTGTTAATTAAGGAATTGTAGCTTGATGTTACACACAAGAGGAATTTATTGCATAAACGACACACACACACACACACACACACACACACACACACACACACACACACACACACACACACACACAGATTGATTTGCAGAATTTGTCTACAGTATTATATCCAGCATGACCAGTGGGTTGATGAAAATCGCACTACGTGCATATATATTGATTAATAGCTCTGTTGTAGCCGCTCGAACAGGTTTGCTGTCATGTAGTCATTCACACACACGCACACACACACACACACACACACACACACACACACACACACACATGTATATATATATGTATATATGGAGAGAGAGAGAGAGAGAGAGAGAGAGAGAGAGAGAGAGAGAGAGAGAGAGAGAGAGAGAATGGAGGTCAAAAGGAAGCTACAAGACCTGAAAAAGAGAGGCAAATGAGACATGGGGTGAAAAAGTATCAGGGAATTATATGAAAAATATATGTTGGAAGATTAATAGTGCGAGGATTAATCAGATAAGTGAATGGGAGTGATCGGAGTGGAACACATGGAGAAGTAGTGACAGGCAAAAGAAGACGTGACAAAAGAGAATGAGTAAATGTTTTAAAGGACCAGTGAATCTGCCAAATGATATGGTGTTGGATGTATTCGAAGTGAGAGATTCACTGCTGATGGTGTGGTGAGAAAGAGGGGAGGTGGTGAATACCTTGCGTGAGATGAAGTGTGGCACAGCGGCTGGTGTGGATGGGTTTGTGGTTGAGTTCCTCAAGAATGTGTGTAAGAGTTAATCAGGATTTACTATCTAAGCCTCAGAGTGAGGTGCCTGAGGACTGGCAGAATGCACGTACTGGGCAAAAGTGAATGCTTGAATTGCAGAGATATAAACCGTCTCGTGTACTTAGTACATTGTATTAAGAGAACAGTAACTGAGAGGGTGGTGGCATGCACTCATCATCTGATTGGAGAGGAGCAATATGGCTTCAATAGAGGAGGAGGATTTGTGGATCGGGTGTTTGTTTTTCTTAAAAACTAACTTCAAGAGAATGGGACCTACTGCACTTCACTGGCCACAGCTCCCAGCTCTACAACACATACGGTCTCAGATCTGACCTTCCCTCTGTAGAATACCATTTCTTCACTTCCTCCCCTGATATTTTCTCTGAAATCCAGCTGTTCAAGGCTGTTCCTTGTTATAATAAATTGACCATTATTTCCATTTCAAGAGTGGTGTTTTTGCCCACTATGATTAAAAAATTCCAGTTATTCGCCTCCTGCATCTGGCTCAAAAGTTTTCCTCTTTCTGTAATTCCCCCAAGTTCCTTTATGTACAACTCCTCGAGTACATGACATCCTGCCGCAAGGCAATCGCTTTTCTTCACACCCACACGTTGATATCCTCTAAAGCAAAGGGAATTTCAGTGTACACCACAAGGGTTGGCTAAGCTCCACCCAAGACGATCCCGGCGAAGCCGAGGTCCCTTTTTTGCCCCTTGTTAACGATCTGGAACAGATAATCAAACACACAACACGAGTTCCTGGCAATCATAACCGCTCTCCCAACATGCTCGACCTCATTTTCAATTGTGAACTCTACCACTATATACACAATCCCTCCCCCATCCCTCCCGCCTTTGGTTTTCCGGCCACAAATTTATTTCTTCCACCTGCCATTGTGCACACATGCCCTCTGTCACCTCCGCGAACCACCAACTTTGGCTGTTTGGTTTCATTTCTGACTTTCCCCGGGACGAACATTGATTCCATGGCTGGGATGCTTTAAGTTGTGCTGAACGCATAGCCGAGGTTATCTAAGCTGGGACGGTGTTCTATAACCCATCCTCCACTCAGGTTATCATCTCCTAATCATGGTTTGATCGTTCCTGCTCTGGTGTCTGTCGCACGAGAGACAGATGCTACCGGGCCATGAAACTCTTCTCTTCCCGCAGATCTCACTCTTCTTTCATTTCTGCCAGGAACCCCTCACGAAGCCGTCAAGCCAGGAATACCTTCACGACAAGAAAGTGTGCTTATCTTAACTTCTAACGACAAATCCTTTTGATCTTTAACCAGAAAAATCTCCATTGACTTCTATAATTCAACCTCTCCCCATTTTCTTCCAATCTGGCCACTCTACAGCCAACTCTCCAACTGATCAAGCCGCTCTTTTCGTTACTTTATTTTCCTTGAATTTAGCTTTGGTTGATTCTGCATCTCGTCCTCCTCACCTCCCTCCTCCCGCTGAACCCATGCCACCACCTCCGGTATATTCCCCGTGCAAGGAAGGTCTTACGACTGATCCAGGTGGACAAGGCGCTTGACCCAGAAGGCACATCTCGAGTCCTAAGGGAGCGTACCTCTGAACTGGCTCCGACCTTTACTCGTCTGTTTCGTCTCTTGTCTAAAATCCTAGAACTTTCCATCTTCTTAGTGTCATGTCGTGACGCAGCCCATCTGCAAGAAAAAGCACACAAAACTGTTAGCTTACTTGCACTTGGTGTTGTTGTTGATCATCCTCCGGAGTATCTTTTCTTCTGTTTTGTAAGTTGAGGACGTCTGGCTACAATAGAAATTCTTGTGTATTGTACACCTGCGGGGCTGTGTGTGATATTGCAAGTTTTATTATAGTTGTTCAGAAAGAGGCGAATCTGTTTGTTAACTTCTTTGAGGTGTTACCGGACTCTGCCTCCTTGAGCTTACACCGCGAGTGAAAAGTCAAAGTATAGTCTCTTTAAAAAACTCACTCCAAAGGAACCTTCATGTCCCTGCCACTGGAAGTAGCGCAGCCTTGGGCTACAGGAGACTTAAGAAAAGTCCTGGGTAACACTGATATTCTATCATGGATATTGTTCCTGGGGTGATTATAGATAGATGAATAATGGAGGATCGGTTGGTGGCGGGAGTCTGCTTCGGGTGTTGGGTTTCGTTGTGAAGTAAGCCCCAGCTGAGAGATGTCTGTTAAGCTTGATGGAGGAGGACTATGATGATCGTCTTGTCTCTCTGAGGACATTCACTAGCGGTATTAAGGCAGCATCCTTAATCAATAAATTCTTTGTAGACAGAAGTTATATACCGACCGAGATGTCGTTCACGAGAACGTTTAGGAGAGGAAAGCGATTGTTTGCATCTCATTTGAAAAAGTAAACCTCCAGACAGGGTTGGCCACCATAGCCTCACTGAGACAAATAAAATGGTCTTCATAACCGACCGTTACATAAGCGTTGTCTCCGTAGCCCCTCAGGTACAACCACATATGTATCCAAATGTCTCCCGTCTTACAAAACAGACGAAACGATACTTGCTAGCATCATCTTGAAACAGCAGCAAGTGCACACACCCCAGCCACCAACTAGGGCTTGTAATCAACAACAAAAACATGAAGGCTACAGAATTTATTCATGACCAACAGCGTCAACCGAAAGCAGAATCCCCTCCAGAGCTTCCACTGTAATTCATGAATTCATATGTCAAAAAAGAAGTCGTAAACTTGATAATATGAAGTTTGTTGAAGCCACCACCACCACCACCCGCTCTAGACGTATCACCTCACATCTCCCAACCAGGTGGACGCAGGTCACACATGGACGACCAACACGGGACCAAACTAACAAACCAACACATAGGTAGATTCAACAGAAATGATAGACAAGACCCACCAAGCACCTTCACACCACAGGAGCTCGCCTTACTTGGGACAAACGACCTACAATCTGAGCACAAAACACCGGACGAGACTGTATGTACACTATCTCTCATCAACCAGTGATGGGGGCGACACCTTCCACAAACTGACGGAGTCGTATACAAGCCGCGATCCCTGCACTGCTACTCCTGCGTCTACATTTGCTGCATAAAATCTGATCCTGTCTCACCCGGACATTGCTGACCAAGTCTTCATCACGGAAGCGCGAGACTGAAAATGTAAAGGACATGTAGTCCCCACAGACGCAAAAATGATGAGGGCTTTAGATAAAAGCTTACAAACTTGAGGTAAAAAGACTTATTTCTAGGCTTTTAATGAAATTTGTATGAAAGAAGAAACTTTCCCTGCTTTTATATATATATATATATATATATATATATATATATATATATATATATACACACTCACACACACACACACACACACACACACACACACACACACACACACAAGGACACGCGTATGCGATGATCTGTTAATTATGCATGTGCATTAATTTTAGTCATAAGCATGAAGCGTAAATCAGCCAGCATACATACATACATACATGTTAGCAGGTCTCTTCCCCAGCACCAGCGCTACCACCACCACCCCTCCAACGCCCTCTCCACCACCACTACCCTACCCCATTCATACCCCACCACTACCACTACCACCCCTCCAACACCCTCTCCACCACCACTACCCTACCCCATTCATACCCCACCACTACCACCACCACCCCTCCAACACCCTCTCCACCACCACTACCCTACCCCATTCATACCCCACCACTACCACTACCACCCCTCCAACGCCCTCTCCACCACCACTACCCCACCCCATTCATACCCCACCACTACCACCACCACCCCTCCAACGCCCTCTCCACCACCACTACCCCACCCCATTCATACCCCACCACTACCACTACCACCCCTCCAACACCCTCTCCACCACCACTACCCCACCCCATTCATACCCCACCACTACCACTACCACCCCTCCAACGCCCTCTCCACCACCACTACCCTACCCCATTCATACCCCACCACTACCACTACCACCCCTCCAACGCCCTCTCCACCACCACTACCCTACCCCATTCATACCCCACCACTACCACTACCACCCCTCCAACGCCCTCTCCACCACCACTACCCCACCCCATTCATACCCCACCACTACCACTACCACCCCTCCAACACCCTCTCCACCACCACTACCCCACCCCATTCATACCCCACCACTACCACTACCACCCCTCCAACGCCCTCTCCACCACCACTACCCCACCCCATTCATACCCCACCACTACCACTACCACCCCTCCAACACCCTCTCCACCACTACTACCCCACCCCATTCATACCCCACCACTACCACTACCACCCCTCCAACACCCTCTCCACCACTACTACCCCACCCCATTCATACCCCACCACTACCACTACCACCCCTCCAACACCCTCTCCACCACCACTACCCCACCCCATTCATACCCCACCACTACAACTACCACCCCTCCAACACCCTCTCCACCACTACTACCCCACCCCATTCATACCCCACCACTACCATAACCACCACCACCATCATCACCATCATCATCTCCCATATGATCATATTCACCGTCTTCATATCAAGACCGTCTTCACTATTATTATTATTATTATTATTATTATTATTATTATTATTATTATTAATATTAATATCATTATTATTATACTTTCCCTGTAATTTATATTGTGACACCCAACACCACTGCCATCACCATCACCACCACTACACTATCACCACCACCATTACACCATCACCATCAACACTACACTATCACCACCACTATGCTATCACCACCACCACCACTACCATTATAATGTCACCACCACTAACACTACCACCATAGC
The DNA here is from genome assembly GCF_036320965.1 of Panulirus ornatus. NCBI lineage: Eukaryota > Metazoa > Arthropoda > Malacostraca > Decapoda > Palinuridae > Panulirus > Panulirus ornatus. Next base: position 18,770,855 of record NC_092244.1, on the reverse strand, counting down.
CATGACTAATGCTTCCTCTCACATCACCATCACCTTCACTGTTATCACCATTACCACAATCCCCACACTTGCTACTGTGCCTCCATCACTATCACCAGCTAACACTGCTGTAACTATCACCACCACATCTACCACCATCACCAACACCGATGACAGCAAGCACTTGCACGCATAACCCGGAACACGACCATCGTCACCATCACTGTCACTTTCACCACCACCGTTGCGCATCCACACTACCACCAACATGATCACTGCTGTCATCCTCGCCACTATCACAGTCATCATCGCCATCACTATCACTACAATCATCACCATCACCAACAGTACCACACTATCACCACCACCACTACTACAACCATCATCACCACCACTGCTACAACCATCGCCAATTGCTGCCATAATCCCCTAACCCGCCATCCGGTCACGGGCGATGATCCTGACAATAGTAGCGACTACCCTTGTGGCAACACTCACGCTCGATCCAGTAGCCTATTATCATTTAGGATCCACTGGTGTGAGATGGAGACACAGACGTCAAATATGAATTATAATGACGCACAGAACACTCTAATGTAGCCTTTTTTTACAGACGAAGCTCTCGCAAACAATGTAACATTAAGATGCAAGTATTTCGTAGTAGAATTTTATATATAGTGGTTGTGAGGCGTATGGTTCGTTGTCACGCATATTGTGAATGAACGGGTATTTACTTCACAATGGGGGCATTGGTACGAAATGAATAGCGTCTTATGCTTATCCTCTTGAGTACAGCGGTACGATCCTTGTGTACGATAGTACGACCCCAGAGCACGACGGTAAGACCCTTGTGCACGACGGTACGACCCTTAGGTATGATTGCCAGGAGGCTGTTAAATTCAAAGGTCGAACCGTCGCTGTGCTGAAGATGGTGATGTAGCGTTCAGTTGGATGTCAGTAAGCGAGGGTATATTTCTAAACGTCGACAAATATTTTGAATGAGTGACATGTAAGACATAGAAATGTTTCTGGATGTATTTGGATTCCACATATTCATTCATACATGCCATACGTGTATGTGTGAGATATTATGGTGTGGAAAATACTCTGATGCAGCTGAGTGTTCATGTGAGACTTAGAGCTCCACTAGGCTATAAAAGTCATGTCTATTAAGTATATAAATGTGTTAGTGCAAGAAACTGTTGAGCTTGACATATAGGTATTTGTGAATCAACCTCGAGAAGCCATATTGCAATAAATGCTCAAGTTACCTAGTAATTCCAAAGACATTTAGATATGCAAAAGGGTGATAGTGTTAGGGGCGTGGCATGAGACTTAACACGAGCGTTAGAGCGGCAGAAGCGCCGATCAGCAGATGTCACCGCTCAAGGTACATACCAGGCAGTGAAGGTCGTCTCCACACACACACACACACACACACACACACACACACACACACACACCATTTCACACGCGCGCTGTATAGGTTTTTTTTTTTTAACTACTGGCTTTGTTGACGGCAAGTTTAACCCCACCCGGCGAGAAGTATAGACACTCCAGTTTAGCTCAGGTGTTTCGATGTATGGCTAAATGTCGATGACTTATTATATTTCTTTTGCACTTCTTTGTTCTACTCTGTCGTGTCCCATTCTCTCTCTTTGGCTTCTGTGGTTCCCCTAAAGCTTTTCCATCTTTTCTACCATTCTTTGCTCCTTTCATTTCTTCACAATCTCTCCTCATTACCTCTACTTCCACATCATTCACTAACCCTTCCTTCCCTTCCGCTTCACCTCCTAACATTCAGTTGTTTGTGGCTGTTCCCATCCACGCCAGGAAAACCTCCCCACTTCTAAACACAGATCAAGACAGCCTCCTCACTGCTATACAAAGACCAAGACAGTCTCCTCACTGCTATACAAAGACCAAGACAGCCTCCTCACTGCTATACAAAGACCAAGACAGTCTCCTCACTGCTATACACAGACTAAGACAGCCTCCTAACTTCTGTGCACAGACGAAGACAGCCTCCATACTGCTATACACAGACCAAAAACAGCCTCCTCACTGCTAAACATGGACCAAGACAGCCTCCACACTGCTATACACAGAACAATACAGCCTCCATACTTTAAACTCAGACCAAGACATCCTCGTCGCTGCTGTGCAAAGACCAGTACAACCTCCTCATTCCTAAACACAGACCAAGGCAGCCTTCTCATTGTTTAGCACAGACCAAGGCAGCCTTCTCACTGCTAGACACAGACCAAGGCAGCCTTTTCACTGCTGAACACAGGACAAGACAATCAGTCTCTCTGTTAGCTACAGACGAAGACAGGATCCTCACTGCTAAATACAGACCAAGACAACCTCCTTGTTAATAAACACAGACCAAAACAACCTCCTCATTACTAGTCACAGACCACTATTAAACTCAGGCCAAGACAGCCAGCCTCCTCACTGCTGAACACAGACCAAGACAACCAACCTCCTCATTGCTGGACGGAGGCAAAGACAACCAGCCTCCTCACTTTTGAACACAGGCCAAGACAACCAGCCTCCTCACTGTTGAACTCAGGCCAAGACAGCCAACATCCTCACTGGTGAGCACAGACCAAGACAACCATCCTGCTCATTGCTGAACACAGGATAAGACAACCTACCTCCTCTCTGCTGAACACAGACCAAGACAACCAGCCTCCCACTGCTGAACACAATTCAGAAAACTTCGTCAGCAAACATTTGCAGGATCCCTCAGCAAATAGGCAGTACAGGAGCTGCCACCGAGGACGGCCCGTGTCTGGCTGAAGGTAATTTGTTAAGGATTTTTTTCTCCTCCTTTCCCACTTTCCGTGTGTCGCCTTCACACCGCTACATCTATCTTCTCTCTCTCTCTCTCTCTCTCTCTCTCTCTCTCTCTCTCTCTCTCTCTCTCTCTCTCTCTCTCTCACTCACTATTTCACGTTTACCCACGACGCACTCCCTTTCTCACGTCACATATCAACTTGTTAATTTTCTACTTTTGCTTCTGTCACCTTCGCTTTCTTTTTCCATCCTTGTCACTCCCTTATTTCGTACCTGTGCCTCCTCTTCCTCCCTTACTGTCCTCCGTTTTTCCTCCTCTCGCCATACCCTTTGCTGGCCTTCTTCGCAGTTGACAAATAATAATTTTTAGGAACATGTCCAGTATCCACATTCAGACATTAATGGCTTACAAGTTGTGACAACTTGAGTTTCCCTTGAGTTATGTTTTGGATTTACTGACACAGAGACGTGTCCCTGGAAAAGGGTGACAGTGTTGGCGGGAACCAGAAGCCAGCGCCAGGTCCTAGCGCCAAGTCCTAGTGCCTGACTCTAGCGCTAGGTCTTAGCGCCAAGTCCTAGCACCAGGTTTTACCGCCAAGTCCTAGTGCTAAACCTGGGTCAGTACCAGGTTGCAGGTTACCAGACCGTAACACTGGGTACTAGTGCCACGCCCTTGAAACACTACAATGTAACACCAGACTTTTAACACCAAGTCCCATACTAGGCACCAGCAGCCGGACTTAACACCAGAGCCTAACACAGATCCACAACCCATATCTTAACACCAAACCCAGTCACCTGGCCTTGGTACCAGGCCCCTGTACCCTAACACCAGGTCGTGGTTCTTAACTCAAATACAAGGTCTCATTGGGCTCAACCAGCGGGTCGTAGTGCCACATCCTACCACTATGACTCAAAACTAGGCTTTACCACTAGGCTTCAGCACCGGACCTCAAAACCAGTTCCCAGTATCAGACCTCATTACCAGGTCCCAGCACCAGGGCCTTAGCACCAAGCCCCCAACACCAGGTCCGAACACCGGGTCTCATCACCACATCCCAGCACAAGGCCTCAGGTCTCTCAGAACCAGAACGTAAACATCAAATCTCAGGCTCGCACTAGGCTCTAGCACCAGGTTCCAACACCAGGCATGAATATCATATCTTGGCACGGGTCCTTACCACCAGGATCTGCACTAGGCCCAGAATGTAGATCTTAGCTCTCTTTCCCAGCAGCAGGTCTCAGCACCTGATCCTAGCAACAGATCCCAGCAGTAGGTCCCACACCAGCTCCTAGCAACACGTCACAGCACCAGGTCTCAACACCAGCAGATCCGAGCACAAGGCCTAAACAGCAGGTCCCAGTTCCAGGTCTCAGCGCCATGCCGTAACCCCAGGTCTCAGCACCAGGCCGCCATCACCAGGTTCCAGCACCTGGTCCAGGTATTAGTCCCCAGCGTCAGGTTGCGCACCAGATCCATCATGCGATACACCAGCCACACCGCAGACGCGGAGGGATACACACGCTGGCCACTTTCACTAAATCATCCGTTGACTACACAAACAAGTCCGCGCTCACCCATTGTTTTTCTTACATCTCTCTCTTTTTCCTTCCCATCTCGCTCACATTCAACCCTTCTTTTACTCTCCCCCCCCTCCTTTCCTTTTTTGTCCATTCGCTCCCCATCGTCACCATTCCTTTCCATTTTCACCCTATCTATATCGATGACCTAAAGGCAGCAAAAATGGCGCGTGCCTCAGTGTGGCAAATGGAATGAATCTCTCTAATTACCGCCGCATTTTGTTCCCTGTAATAACCCCGCAATGTAAAAAGAATGAGAAAATAAAATGCCATTTCATCCGTGCTAATGGACGCACCTGTTATCAGACATGGAACTTTTTCCACAACTGCGTTAAGCTGGTGTGGGGGGGTTGTGGAGGTGGTGGTGGGGGGGTTATATTCCTCCCCCCCTGCAGGAGGGTGATGCCCTGGGGCCCATCCATTATTTGGGTGTACTTCCCTATGTGTCGGGCAGGACGAATGGCGGCTAGTGGCTCACGGTGCCCAGATGCAATTACAGTTCGGGCGTGGCCTGTTCTCACTGCTGCTTGGCTGGGGGGGTTTTCTCATCGGCTTAACTGTGCGCTGCCTTCATCATGCATTGGAGGCGAGTGTAACCTACTGATGAACCGAGGCAGCGTGTTTGCAGGAGGAGGGAAGAGTGGGCGAAGTCGAAAGGAATGGAGCCTCTCTTGTCCCTCTCTTGTACGTGTCGTATCCCGTGTCAGTTGAATAAAATGAGTTGTGTTGCACTCACACTCACAGGTTCAGCACTTTGGTTCCCCTCTTACCTCTCTCTCTCCCTCCCACCATCCCCTGGACCTCATCCAACGGTTCAGCGTAAAGCTACTGAACCCCGGGATTCATCGATCCCGAAATGGAGTTTCGAAACCACAGCAGCATCGAGATCATCCGCGCTCGTGCAAACCGCTGTAAGAATAGCCCCATCCCAGCCGGTGTGGACATCATCAATATTCAGTACACTGCCACCAGTATATTGGTGTAAACACTCTGTATTTCAACACTCTTCCCTTTTTATAGCTCCACTGTTTATTTTGTGCGTATTTTCTCTGTATATATTCAGCCAATACCTAACGTTAATTAAATAAACCGTTTTATTATTATTATTATTATTATTGGGGCAGCCAACATTTGAACACCATTTTGTGATATAATTTCAGAGGTAATTCAGTGAATTCGTTACGATGAACTCTGGTAATAATGAGGGTAATTACGCAGGTGTAATCCCGGCACAATGTATTTCCTCGGGGTCTGTGTGTTCAAACATGACCCTCCCCCCTGCGAGGGATTATGTATTTGATTCATTACTATATTCCCCATGATGGACGCTCCCAACAGTGTAGTCTGTAAGCTGGAAACCAAATACGGATGATACCTCGAGCTGACAAGCCACTGGTAAATAAATCACAGTGACTAAGTGATCCCCGTGTGGCCTCCGGAACAGTGGGAGCTTGTTGGAACCTGGCGACCACCTGGGGCCAGCTGACGACCACCTGGGGTCAGCTGACGACCACCTGGGGTCAGCTGACGACCAACTGGGGGTCAGCTGACGACCATCTGGTGGTCAGCTGACGACCAAGTGGGGGTCAGCTGACGACCACCTGATATCAGATGATGACCACCTGCTGTCATCTTACAACCACTGGTGTCACCGGACGACCACTGGTGTCACCGGACGACCACTGGTGTCAGCTAACGACCGCTGGTATCAGCGGTCGGTAGAACCCTTCATGCGGTAATTTTACACGTGTAAAATTCGTAGACGTGCGCTGTTGTGGACGTCATGCGTTTGTGTGAGTCGCTGTAGATGTTTGGCGCTCACTGCACAGGTGTGTGGTGGGCGCTGCCAAGGTGGATGATGGGCACTGTAGAGGTGTATTAACGCCGCTGCAGTGTAAGCTGGGCATTGCACAAGTGTGTATTGAGCACTGCACAGATGTATGGTGATCAATTCAAATGTATAGTGAACATTGGACAGATGTATATATTGAGCTCTGTACACCTGTCCTGTTAGCGCTGCACAGGTGTGAGGTAGATAGTGACTGCACGGGGGTGTGTGTGGTGAATGATGAATAGATCTATTGAAAAAAAAACTGGGATTTGGTAATCACTGAACAGACGTGTAGGGTCCAGTTATCTGTCAACATGTGTGTAGGCATTAGTGATAACTGCATGATAACTGGGAGGAGTAAAGTGATCATTAGTGATAACTAAATGATAACTGGGAGGAGTAAGGTGATCATTAGTGATAACTACATGATAACTGGGAGGAGTAAGGTGATCATTAGTGATAACTACATGATAACTGGGAGGAGTAAGATGATCATTAGTGATAACTGCATGATAACTGGGAGGAGTAAGATGATCATTAGTGATAACTGCATGATAACTGGGAGGAGTAAAGTGATCATTAGTGATAACTGCATGATAACTGGGAGGAGTAAAGTGATCATTAGTGATAACTGCATGATAACTGGGAGGAGTAAAGTGATCATTAGTGATAACTGCATGATAACTGGGAGGAGTAAAGTGATCATTAGCGATAACTGCATGATAACTGGGAGGAGTAAGGGCGAGGTGATCATAATTCAAGTGTGGTGATGTGATCATGTTGATGTACAGAGATCCTGATTGGTGTACATTCATGTGATGAATATTGTTGTACATAAACATGATCAATATTGTAAGTGCTGAGTGTGAGGGACTGGCGAATGTTGTAGCGGTGTGAAGGAGTGGCGTTAACTGTCCTTCACTGCTAATGTGGTGGCGTCTTTGCACGTTTGTCAGGTCTGTACACAGTGAGGTATATTATTTTCAGTTTGTATCTGAAGGGATGTACATATTTTAATGGTTGTGCCCATATGTAAAGATGTATACATGAAACATGTGTTGTATCCGTAATGATCGCCCCCATATTGATATGGAGTGTACATGTTATGTACATACATATGTATGTATGAAGGGTATGTTATGTGTGGCGCCATGATGATCTGGGATACTTGATCACGACCTTATGATCTCTGGCACGACGGTACGATCCTCTAGCACGAGGGTTCGATCCTCGAGTACGAGGGTTCGATTTTTCAGCAGGGCGGTACGAAGCTTGGACCTGACGGACGGCCTGGCCTTGTAGCTTAACGGTCACGTCGAAGGCCAGGTCTTCATACCCAAAGGGTCGTCACTTTAGTGCTGAAAAGTCGTATCGTCGTGATCAAGAGCCATACCATCCTGCTTCGTGGTGTATTGATGTGCAATCATGGTGGAAGGTGTGGTGATCATTGTACATGGCGGAAGGTGTGGTGATCATTGTACATGGTGGAAGGTGTGGTGATCATTGTACATGGTGGAAGGTGTGGTGATCATTGTACATGGTGGAAGGTGTGGTGATCATTGTACATGGTGGAAGATGTGGTGATCGTTGTACATGGTGGAAGGTGTGGTGATCATTGTACATGGTGGAAGATGTGGTGATCATTGTACATGGTGGAAGGTGTGGTGATCATTGTACATGGTGGAAGATGTGGTGATCATTGTACATGGTGGAAGGTGTGGTGATCATTGTACATGGTGGAAGATGTGGTGATCGTTGTACATGGCGGAAGGTGTGGTGATCATTGTACATGGCGGAAGGTGTGGTGATCATTGTACATGGTGGAAGGTGTGGTGATCATTGTACATGGTGGAAGGTGTGGTGATCATTGTACATGGTGGAAGATGTGGTGATCATTGTACATGGTGTGGTGATCATTGTACATGGTGGAAGGTGTGGTGATCATTGTACATGGTGGAAGGTGTGGTGATCATTGTACATGGTGGAAGGTGTGGTGATCATTGTACATGGCGGAAGGTGTGGTGATCATTGTACATGGTGGAAGGTGTGGTGATCATTGTACGTGGTGGAAGGTGTGATCATTGTACATGGTGGAAGGTGTGGTGATCATTGTACATGGTGGAAGTTGTGGTGATCATTGTACATGGAGGAAGGTGTGGTGATCATTGTACATGGCGGAAGGTGTGGTGATCATTGTACATGGCGGAAGGTGTGGTGATCATTGTACATGGTGGAAGATGTGGTGATCATTGTACATGGTGGAAGGTGTGGTGATCATTGTACATGGTGGAAGATGTGGTGATCATTGTACATGGTGGAAGGTGTGGTGATCATTGTACATGGTGGAAGATGTGGTGATCATTGTACATGGTGGAAGGTGTGGTGATCATTGTACATGGCGGAAGGTGTGGTGATCATTGTACATGGTGGAAGGATGTGGTGATCATTGTACATGGTGGAAGGTGTGGTGATCATTGTACATGGTGGAAGGTGTGGTGATCATTTTACATGGTGGAAGATGTGGTGATCATTGTACATGGTGGAAGATGTGGTGATCATTGTACATGGTGGAAGGTGTGGTGATCATTGTACATGGTGGAAGGTGTGGTGATCATTGTACATGGTGGAAGGTGTGGTGATCATTGTACATGGTGGAAGGTGTGGTGATCATTGTACATGGTGGAAGGTGTGGTGATCATTGTACATGGTGGAAGATGTGGTGATCATTGTACATGGTGGAAGATGTGGTGATCATTGTACATGGTGGAAGGTGTGGTGATCGTTGTACATGGTGGAAAGTGTGGTGATCATTGTACATGGTGGAAGGTGTGGTGATCATTGTACATGGCGGAAGGTGTGGTGATCATTGTACATGGCGGAAGGTGTGGTGATCATTGTACATGGTGGAAAGTGTGGTGATCATTGTACATGGTGGAAGGTGTGGTGATCATTGTACATGGTGGAAGGTGTGGTGATCGTTGTACATGGTGGAAAGTGTGGTGATCATTGTACATGGTGGAAGGTGTGGTGATCACTGTACATGATGGAAGGCGTGATGATCATTATACATGCTTGAGGGACTGGATAGGTCAGCATGAACGTACACGGAGGTTACAGGCCGAAAGATGATATAATTGAAGATGAAGGACGAGATCTAACATTTTGGGCAAATTTTGAAGCTAATTTCATAACTTTGATCCTCAAGATATTGCGGGATTGTCTATTTATAATCACCTATTTGTACAGTTCGGGGAGCGGGCTGTACACTCGTAGGGTCCCATCTCATGAACTCCCATTACTTTCGCACACCTTCTTAACTCTTGTGTGCTGTCAACATTAACAGAGTCTTCACTGAGTTTATTCCAATCATCCACCACTCCTATACTGTGAAAATACTTCGTTAAATCTTTTATGATATGTTTCTTTCTTAGGATCGTGTTATAGTCTTTGGTTGGTCTTATGGCCTCTGGCTGGTCTGGCCTCTGGTTGGTCTGTCTCTGTACCTGTAAAAGAACTGTCCACTGATGACGTCATGCAAAATGGTGTAAAAACGTAAAAGGTTGTGTTCAAGCTTCCCCTCATTCTTCTCTTTCTCATGGTCGAAAAATTAATGGCCTCTAACCTCTCACTGTGGGTCAGCTTTCTTAGTCGTGGTCACATCTTTGTTATCCATCAACAGACCTTCTCTATTAGATCTTTATTTATGTGCAGCGACCAGATTTGAGGAGCATATTCTAGTTTTGGCTGAGTATGTGATACAAATAGTTGCTGACTGTTTCTCCTTCAAAGTGAATGCAGTTCTAATATCTACCTGCACACAGTGCTTTTTCTGGCGATAGGTTATCTATAATGTCGAAACTCAAGTTTGTTTTACACATGGATTTTTGCAGCTTATTCCCTGCTGGATAGCACTGGTGCTGAAGCCCTCTTAGACTGTGTCCCATCCTCGTTACTTTGCATTTACTCGGGTTGAATCCTAATAGCCATGTAATCAGAGTAACTTTCGAGTTTGTTTCAGTTCCCTTGCAAGTTGATGCAATCCTCCTCACGTATTATTTTCCTCATGGCATCATCAGCCAAGGTATTCCATTGGGAGTCCGACCCTTCCGGCAGGTCGTTTACATAGATCCAGAAAAACCGTTGTTCCAGGATTGGAGCCTGCCGCACGCCACTGCTGACTCCAGCCCAGTTCAAGAAAGCTCCCTTGTCATGGTTTGCTCCCCTTGTTCCCTCCGACTAAAACGCTCCATCCATGTGAAGAATCTCCTCATTTTTCCTGCCTGAAGATTCCGCTTCTCTACCAGCCTCTCGTGTGGTATGGTGTCAGATGCTGTTGAACACTCCAGATACACACAACCAATACAAATATCTTTACTGACTGCAACGAAGCTCACTGTCTCATAGAGGTGTCAAAGGCTCGTTTCACATGATCTCTCCTTGAAGTCGTTTTGTCTCTCACGGATTGTCTCTCTCCTTGGGAATCCTTCATTTGTTTTCTGATTTTCTTTTCCAGTGGTATACGGACCACCCTTGTCAGAGAGACCTGTCTGTGGTTCTACACAGCTTCCCAATCTTCTTCAGGAAGGTTTTACGCCAATGGTGAAGCCAACAGAGATATGGATAGAGCAGGGAGAGACCATGATGTGAATTTAAGCAAGAAACTTGTTAGATAGAAAGAATGTAGAAAAAGAAATCCCTTTATAGTATATAAGAGTAATGGACGAGTGGACCTGAGTGACTGATGAATTGTAAATGCAGACCGCATACAGATGTCTGAGACGTTGTATGGTAGTCGAGACAGTTCTAGTGATGGGACTTCACGAATGCAGAGCTCCCTCCCCTTCCCTGTATACTATGAAAATAGGTGTGAGTGTGTGTGTGTGTGTGTGTGTGTGTGTGTGTGTGTGTGTGTGTGTGAAAATCATCGCACTGTAGATAGCGTTGCCTGTCCATGCTTCCAAAGAGACTACTGTGTCGTGTAGCTTCTAGTCAGGTGCTCTCAATAGCAAAAACCTTTTCATGAATCGACTCAACTCGGACTGACGTCTGTCGTGGCACCAGCATAAGCTATTGACACAAGACGGCCTGTGAGCCGCGTGAATTATAGCCCCAAAGATCGCCATGTGTGCCGCATCAGATGAGGCTGGGGTGAGGCTGGGGGTGAGGGGGTGATCGTATCTCTCCTACTATTTGCCGCATCGGATAAGGGAGGGAAGGAGGGTGTGGAGGTGGGTCGCTTCTGTCCCAGTAAAAAAAGAAAAGAGCGTGGTAGGCCTCCTTTCAAAAGGCTCATGTATCCCCATTTTCAAGCCTTGGGATTCTGTGGGCCATAATTTAAGACAAGCATTTTTTTTTCTTTAAAGTTACTGAGAAGAGCAAATAGAAGACGAACAACAAGATTTAGAAAAAAAGAAAAGAAAAACTGAAATATTCTTGATAAAAGGGTAATCCTGGAGAACGTACGTACCAGGTCGTCGTGGGGTGTTTATGTCGGTGGTTCAGTATACTGAGAGAGCGGCATAGCGCACGGGAAGGTGGATCTCCTGGTGGCATGATGTGTGAGGTCAGCCCGCCCGGGCGGCTCTCGTGTCACCTGAGGAATATATCATCACCAAAGCTTTTACACACGTTGGTCTGGGTTGTAAAGGTAAATGATATGATTTTCTTCCTGGATTCCCTAATGTACATAATTTTGTCGAAGGTGATAACGCGTCACAACGCCAGATATTTCTTTTGTGTAATATATATATATATATATATATATATATATATATATATATATATATATATATATATATATATATATATATTTTTTTTTTTTTTTTTTTTCTAAACTATTCGCCATTTCCCCGGATGAGCGAGGTAGCGTTAAGAACAGAGGACTGGGCCTTTGAGGGAATATCCTCACCTGGCCCCCTTCTCTGTTCCTTCTTTTGGAAAATTAAAAAAAAAATAATGAGAGGGGAGGATTTCCAGCCCCCCGCTCCCTCCCCTTTTAGTCGCCTTCTACGACACGCAGGGAATACGTGGGAAGTATTCTTTCACCCCTATCCCCAGGGACAGAGAAGGGGGCCAGATGAGGATATTCTCTCAAAGGCCCAGTCCTCTGTTCTTAACGCTAACTCGCTAACGCGGGAAATGGCGAATAGTATGAAAGAAAAGATATATATATATATATATATATATATATATATATATATATATATATATATATATATATATATATATATATATATATATATTTTTTTTTTTTTTTTATTATTATACTTTGTCGCTGTCTCCCGCGTTTGCGAGGTAGCGCAAGGAAACAGACGAAAGAAATGGCCCCCCCCCCCATACACATGTATATACATACGTCCACACACGCAAATATACATACCTACACAGCTTTCCATGGTTTACCCCAGACGCTTCACATGCCTTGATTCAATCCACTGACAGCACGTCAACCCCGGTATACCACATCGCTCCAATTCACTCTATTCCTTGCCCTCCTTTCACCCTCCTGCATGTTCAGGCCCCGATCACACAGAATCTTTTTCACTCCATCTTTCCACCTCCAATTTGGTCTCCCTCTTCTCCTCGTTCCCTCCACCTCCGACACATATATCCTCTTGGTCAATCTTTCCTCACTCATTCTCTCCATGTGCCCAAACCACTTCAAAACACCCTCTTCTGCTCTCTCAACCACGCTCTTTTTATTTCCACACATCTCTCTTACCCTTACGTTACTCACTCGATCAAACCACTTCACACCACACATTGTCCTCAAACATCTCATTTCCAGCACATCCATCCTCCTGCGCACAACTCTATCCATAGCCCACGCCTCGCAACCATACAACATTGTTGGAACCACTATTCCTTCAAACATACCCATTTTTGCTTTCCGAGATAATGTTCTCGACTTCCACACATTCTTCAAGGCCCCCAGAATTTTCGCCCCCTCCCCCACCCTATGATCCACTTCCGCTTCCATGGTTCCATCCGCTGCCAGATCCACTCCCAGATATCTAAAACACTTCACTTCCTCCAGTTTTTCTCCATTCAAACTCACCTCCCAATTGACTTGACCCTCAACCCTACTGTACCTAATAACCTTGCTCTTATTCACATTTACTCTTAACTTTCTTCTTCCACACACTTTACCAAACTCAGTCACCAGCTTCTGCAGTTTCTCACATGAATCAGCCACCAGCGCTGTATCATCAGCGAACAACAACTGACTCACTTCCCAAGCTCTCTCATCCCCAACAGACTTCATACTTGCCCCTCTTTCCAAAACTCTTGCATTTACCTCCCTAACAACCCCATCCATAAACAAATTAAACAACCATGGATATATGGATATATTATGCTTAGTCGCTGTCTCGTTCGTTACCGAGGTAGCTCAAGGAAACAGACGAAAGAATGGCCCAACCTTCCCACATACACATGTATATGTATATAAAAGCCCACACACGCACATACCTATACATTTCAATATATACATACATATGCATACACAGACATATACATATATACACATGTACATATTCATACTTGCAACCTTCATCCATTCCTGCCGCCACACATGAAAGACGGGACCCCGCCTCCTCCCCCGCACGGGCGAGGTAGCGCTACGAAATGACCACAAAGGCCACATTCGTTCACACTCAGTCTCTAGCTGTCGTGTGTTATGCACCGAAACCACAGCTACCTTTCCACATCCAGGTCCCACAGAACTTTCCGTAGTTTACTCCAGACGCTTCACATGCCCTGGTTCAATCCATTGACAATACGTCGACCCCGGTATACCACATCGTTCCAATAACTCAGTTCCTTGCACGTCTTTCACCATTCTGTATGTTCAGGCCCCGATCGCTCAAAATCTTTTTCACTCCATCCTTCCACCTGCATTTTGGTCTCCCACTTCTCCTCCTTCCCTCCACCTCCGACATAAATATCCTCTTTGTCAACCTTTCCTTACTCATTCTCTCCATGTGACCAAACTATTACAATACACCCTCTTCTGCTCTCTCAAGCACATTCTTTTTATTACCACACATCTCTCTTACCCTTTCATTACTTACTCGATCGAACTACCTCACACCACATATTGTCCTCAAACATCTCATTTCCAACACATCCACCCTCCTCCGCACAACTCTTTCTATAGCCCATGCCTCACAACCATATAGCATTGTTGGAACCACTATTCCTTCAAACATACCCATTTTTGCTATTCGAGATAACGTTCTCACCTTCTACACATTCTTCAGCGCTTCCAGAACCTTCGCCCCCTCCCTCACCCTGTGACACTTCCGCTTCCATGGTTCCATCCGCTGCCAAATCCACTCCCAGATATATAAAACACTTCACTTCCTCCAGTTTTTCTCCATTCAAACTTACCTCCCAATTGACTTGCCTCTCAACTCTACTGGATCTAATAATCTTGCTCATATTCATATTTACTCTCAGCTTTTTTCTTTCACACACTTTACCAAACTCAGTCAGCAAGCCATCACTGTTTCCCTGAGTACATCCCATTTCTCCCCCACTCCTCTTACGTCATTTGCTGGCACTTCCTCACACAAGTCTCCTTTCCAAGCTCACTTACACTCACCACTCTTTTCACCCCAATATTCTCTCTTCTTTTCTGGAAACCTCTACATATATTCACCTTTACCTCCACAAGATAATGATCAGACATCCCTCCAGTTGCCCCTGTCAGCACATTAACATCCAAAGGTCTCTCTTTCACGCGCCTATCAATCAACACGTAATCCAGTAACGTTCTCTGGCCATCTCTCCAACTTACGTATGTATACTTATGTATATCTCTCTTTTTAAACCAGGTATTCCCAATCCAGATCCTTTTTCAGCACACAAATCTACAAGCTCTTCACCATTTCCATTTACAACACTGAACACCCCATGTAAACCAATCATACCCTCAACTGCCATATTACTCACCTTTGCATTCAAATCACCCATCACTATAATCCGGTCTCGTGCATCAAAGCTGCTAACATACTCACTCAGCTGGTTCGAAAACACTTGCCTCTCATGATCTTTCTTCTCATGACCAGGTGCATATGCACCAATAATCACCCATCTCTCTCCATCCACTTTCAGTTTTACCCATATCAATCTAGAGTTTACGTTCTTACACTCTATCACATACTCCCACAACTCCTGCTTCAAGAGTAGTGCTACTCCTTCCTTGGCTTTTGTCCTCTCACCAACCCCTGACTTTATTCCCAGACATTTCCAAACCACTCTTCCCCTTTACCCTAGAGCTTCATTTCACTCAGAGTCAAAACATCCAGGCTCCTTTCCTCAAACTTACTACCTATTTCTCCTTTTTTCTCATTTTGGTTACAGCCACACACATTTAGACACCCCAATCTGAGCCTTCGAGGAGGATGAGCAGTCCCGCAGGTGTCCTTCTGTTTCCCCTTTTAGAAAGTTAAAATACAAGGAGGGGAGGGTTTCTAGACCACCGCTCCCGTCCCTTTTAGACGCCTTCTACGACACGCGGGAATGCATGGGAAGTATTCTTTCTCCCCTATCCCCAGGGATATATATATATATATATATATATATATATATATATATATATATATATATATATATATATATATATATATATATATATTTTTTTTTTTTTTTTTTTTCTTTTTTTGCTTTGTCGCTGTCTCCCGCGTTTGCGAGGTAGCGCAAGGAAACAGACGAAAGAAATGGCAAGACCCACCCCCATACACATGTATATACATACACGTCCACACACGCAAATATACATACCTACACAGCTTTCCATGGTTTACCCCAGACGCTTCACATGCCCTGATTCAATCCACTGACAGCACGTCAACCCCGGTATACCACATCGATCCAATTCACTCTATTCCTTGCCCTCCTTTCCCCCTCCTGCATGTTCAGGCCCCGATCACACAAAATCTTTTTCACTCCATCTTTCCACCTCCAATTTGGTCTCCCACTTCTCGTTCCCTCCACCTCCGACACATATATCCTCTTGGTCAATCTTTCCTCACTCATTCTCTCCATGTGCCCAAACCATTTCAAAACACCCTCTTCTGCTCTCTCAACCACGCTCTTTTTATTTCCACACATCTCTCTTACCCTTACGTTACTTACTCGATCAAACCACCTCACACCACACATTGTCCTCAAACATCTCATTTCCAGCACATCCACCCTCCTGCGCACAACTCTATCCATAGCCCACGCCTCGCAACCATACAACATTGTTGGAACCACTATTCCTTCAAACATACCCATTTTGGCTTTCCGAGATAATATTCTCGACTTCCACACATTCTTCAAGGCTCCCAGGATTTTCGCCCCCTCCCCCACCCTGTGATCCACTTCCGCTTCCATGGTTCCATCCGCTGCCAGATCCACTCCCAGATATCTAAAACACTTTACTTCCTCCAGTTTTTCTCCATTCAAACTTACCTCCCAATTGACTCGACCCTCAACCCTACTGTACCTAATAACCTTGCTCTTATTCACATTTACTCTTAACTTTCTTCTTTCACACACTTTACCAAACTCAGTCACCAGCTTCTGCAGTTTCTCATATGAATCAGTCACCAGCGCTGTATCATCAGCGAACAACAACTGACTCACTTCCCAAGCTCTCTCATCCACAACAGACTTCATACTTGCCCCTCTTTCCAAAACTCTTGCATTCACCTCCCTAACAACCCCATCCATGAACAAATTAAACAACCATGGAGACATCACACACCCCTGCCGCAAACCTACATTCACTGAGAACCAATCACTTTCCTCTCTTCCTACACGTCCACGTGCCTTACATCCTCGATAAAAACTTTTCACTGCTTCTAACAACTTGCCTCCCACACCATATATTCTTAATACCTTCCGGAGAGCATCTCTATCAACTCTATCATATGCCTTCTCCAGATCCATAAATGCTACATACAAATCCATTTGCTTTTCTAAGTATTTCTCACATACATTCTTCAAAGCAAACACCTGATCCACACATCCTCTACCACTTCTGAAACCACACTGTTCTTCCCCAATCTGATGCTCTGTACATGCCTTCACCCTCTCAATCAATACCCTCCCATATAATTTTCCAGGAATACTCAACAAACTTATACCTCTGAAATTTGAGCACTCACTCTTATCACCTTTGCCTTTTTACAATGGCACTATGCACGCATTCCGCCAATCCTCAGGCACCTCACCATGAGTCATACATACATTAAATAACCTTACCAACCAGTCAATAATACAGTCACCCCCTTTTTTAATAAATTCCACTGCAATACCATCCGAACCTGCTGTCTTGCCGGCTTTCATCTTCCGCAAAGCTTTTACTACCTCTTCTCTGTTTACCAAATCATTTTCCCTAACCCTCTCACTTTGCACACCACCTCGACCAAAACACCCTATATCTGCCACTCTATCATCAAACACAGTCAACAAACCTTCAAAATACTCACTCCATCTCCTTCTCACATCACCAGTACTTGTTATCACGTCCCCATATGCGCCCTTCCCCTGAAGTTCCCATTTGCTCCCTTGTCTTACGCACTTTATTTACCTCCTTCCAGAACATCTTTTTATTCTCCCTAAAATTTAATGATACTCTCTCACCCCAACTCTCATTTGCCTTCTTTTTCACCTCTTGCACCTTTCTCGACCTCCTGTCTCTTTCTTTTATACATCTCCCACTCAATTGCATTTTTTCCCTGCAAAGATCGTCCAATTGCCTCTCTCTTCTCTTTCACTAATAATCTTACTTCTTCATCCCACCACTCACTACCCTTTCTAATCAACCCACCTCCCACTCTTCTCATGCCACAAGCATCTTTTGCGCAATCCATCACTGATTCCCTAAATACATCCCATTCCTCCCTCACTCCCCTTACTTCCATTGTTCTCACCTTTTTCCATTCTGTACTCAGTCTCTCCTGGTACTTCCTCACACAAGTCTCCTTCCCAAGCTCATATATATATATATATATATATATATATATATATATATATATATATATATATATATATATATATATATATATACACACACACACACACACACACACACACACACACACACACAGACATGCAAATATACGAATATAGTGCACATGAACGCGTACTTTCATATAATTCGTACCCTCAGATAGCCAGGGTGTCATGTGTTCTATGAAGGTGTGCGTTCATATGCACTATATTCGTGTTCATATATCTCCGCGTTTGTACAGTAAGGTCCCGTAAAATGCTAGCTGCTGGTAATGTGAGAGTGATGGAATTTAACCGGTGTATACCCCGTTTCTGACTACTACGCTAAAGGTCCTTGGTTCGAATCCTGGTTGTTGGAGGGTATAATGTGTTTTATGAAAGTGCACGTATATATGTACTATATTTGTATTCATATACCTCCGCGTTTGTACAGTAAGGTTCCATAAAATGCTGGCTGATGGTAATGTGAGCCTAATGGGATTTGACGGGTGTAGATCCCGTTACTCATGGATGTGAGGGGAAGGGTATTCGATTACTTGTAATCGAATAGTCATTTCCCTGTTAGGGACGATCATAGCCTAACATTTGGCGTTCCCGACTGTCACGCAAAAGGTTCTGGGCTCGAATGCTGGCAGTTGGAGGGTATTATGTGATATATATATATATATATATATATATATATATATATATAATCATTATTATTATCACTATAATGATACTTGATCGCCGTTTCCCGCGTTCAGATAGGTAGCTCCCTCCCGTTTTAGTCGCCTTCTACGACATGCAGGGTATACGTGGGAAGTATTCTTTCTCCCCTATCCCCAGGGATATATATATATATATATATATATATATATATATATATATATATATATATATATATATATATATATATATACACATATCTGTAAACGCCAATACACGTACATATACATACATTTACGTATACATATCATCATATACACAAATGCCTACATACACATACCAAGACGCATTCATATACACACATGTACGTATTCATGTTTGCCTTCATCCATTCTTAGCGCTACCACTGGGAACAGTATCGCTACCCCCTGCTTCAGTAAGGTAGCGCTGGGAAAACGGAAAAAAGAGAGATCATTCGTTCACACTGAGTCTCTAGCTGTCAGCTCTGGTTTCTGTGCATTACACATGAGACTGAGTGTGAACGAATGTGGCCTTTTTTTGTCTGTTTTCTTGGCGCTACCTCGTTGAAGCAGGGGATAGCGATGCTAGGTATAATTATCTGAACTACTTAACTGCGATTTCACCATCATAACTATCATCATGGACTAGTGTGATCAACACGTCAATATATATATATATATATATATATATATATATATATATATATATATATATATATATATATATTATCCCTGGGGATAGGGGATTAAGAATACTTCCCACGTATTAACTGCGTGTCGTAGAAGGCGACTAAAAGGGGAGGGAGCGGGGGGCTGGAAATCCTCCCCTCTCGTTTTTTTTTTTTTAATTTTCCAAAAGAAGGAACAGAGGGGGCCAGGTGAGGATATTCCAAAAAAGGCCCAGTCCTCTGTTCCTAACGCTACCTCGCTAACGCGGGAAATGGCGAATAGTTTAAAAGAAAAGAAAAGATATATATATATATATATATATATATATATATATATATATATATATATATATATATATATATATATATATATATATATATTTATTTATTTATTTATTTATTCATTCATTTATTTTGCTTTGTCGCTGTCTCCCGCGTTTGCGAGGTAGCGCAAGGAAACATAAAAGAATGGCCCAACCCACTCACATACACATGTACATACAAACACGCCCACACACGCACATATACGTACCTATACATTTCAACATATACATACATATACATACACAGATATATACATATATACACATGTACATACTCATACTTGCTGCCTTCATCCATTTTCGTCGCCACCCCGCCACACGTGGCACTCCTTCCCCCCCGCACGAGTGCGAGGTAGCGCTCGGAAAAGACAACAAAGGCCACATTCGTTCACGCTCAGTCTCTAGCTGTCATTTGTAATGCACGGAAACCATAGCTCCCTATCTACATCCAGGCCACACGAATCTTTCCATGGTTTACCCCAGACGCTTTACATGCACTGGTTCAGTCCATTGACATTGACATCGTTCCAATTCACTCTATTTATTGCACACCTTTCACCCTCCTGTAAGTTCAGGTCCCGATCACTCAAAATCTTGTTCTCTCCAAACTTCCACCTCCAATTTGGTCTCCCACTTCTCCTCGTTCCCTCCACCTCTGACATGTTTATCTTCTTTGTAAATCTTTCCTCACTCCTTCTCACCATGTGACCAAACCATTTCAATACACCCTCTTCTCTCTCAACCACACTCTTTTTATTACCACACATCTCTCATACCCTTTCATTACTAGGTCGATCAAACCACCTCACACCACATATTGTCCTAAAACATCTCATTTCCTACACATCCACCCTTCTCCGCACAACCCTATCTATAGCCCATGCCTCGCAACCGTATAACATTGTTGTTACCATTATTCCTTCAACCATACCCATTTATGCTCTCCGATATAACGTTCTCGCCTTCCACACATTCTTCAACGCTCCCATAACCTTCGCCCTCTTCCCCACCCTGTGACTCACTTCTGCTTCCAAGGTTCCGCTGCTAGATCCACTCCCAGATATCTGAAACACTTCACTTCCTCCTGTTTATCTCAATTCAAGCTTACCTCCCAAATGACTTGTCCCTCAACCCTGCAGATCCTGATAACTTTGCTATTATTTTCATTTACTCTCAGCTTTCTTCTTTCACACACTTTACCAAACTCAGTCACCAGCTTCTGCAGTTTCACACCCGAATCAGCCACCAGCTCTGTATCATCAGCGAACAACAGCTGACTTACTTCCCAAGCCCTCTCATGGACAACAGACCGCATACTATGTATACATATGTAGATGGATAGATAGATGTATATATATGTAGATGGATAGATAGATAGATAAATAGGATTCACCAGGGCTTGCAGCAATATATTTGGTTATATTGGCTACGTTTCGGTAATTACAAATACCATCCTCAGTGGCCGTGCAGTTAGAATACGTGCATTTAGTATCTGCGTTGTGAGTTTCTGTTCAAAGCGTTAAGCCTAAAATGTTATTTGGAAATAATATACATAGAGACCCAGCGTGAAATGAAAAATAGAAAACGAATAAAGAAATATCAATAATGACTAACAATCCTACTTTATTTACGATACTTTAAAACGCGAGTTACGTAAATCCAGCAGAAGCAGTACTTGTTAGTCGACATAAAAATTCTACAGTTCGTAGTTAATTATCCTGACTTTAAAACATAGATTTGAAAATAACTTGGCAGTGCTACTCTAAACTTCATAAAACTCATTATACAACCACGACGTAGCTCTGTCGATACTCATCATTGTTATTGTTGTTGTTGTTGTTGATGTTGGGGGGGGGGGGGGGGGGTCGTTGATTGATGAGCTACTTGCTGGCACAGTGAAGCTCGCTCCCGACATTGGCTGGTCACTGTCGAGAGCGTGATTCCGTATCGCTAAGAGAGGCGGTTTGGTGATTAGGCAGGTCGTTCGTTCTGATCGCCCAGGGTTCGTCCATACATGCGCGTCTTGAGGTGCCGCTTCGTCTTGCCCTTATATGGAGCATTACAATCACGGTGACCAAAACCGGGACACAGTATTCAAAATGGGGGACGACCAGTGAAATGTAAAGAGTGAGGATGATTTTCTTAGACTTAAAACTTGACGGCCTTACCTGTGAATCAGAACGTTGTTCGCTTTTTCTCACTGCTCTCTGTGCACTGCTTACTTGATATTAGGTCACCAGAGATTAATGCGTTCGAGTCTTTTTTCCTCATTTACCTTTTGCAGTTCAGTTCAGTTCTTACTGTAGTGCGCCTTCTCGTTTTTACTCCCTACATGTAAAACTTTGAACTTATTGACATTAAAAATTCATTTGCCAACTATCTGTTTGAAGCTGTAGACGTTTTAATTCAAATTTAGATTTATATCCGATCTTTGTATCAATAACTAATTTTGATATCTTGCAATGCAGCGCATTATCAGTATCATTGATATGTTTTTATTTTCATTTATTATACTTTGTCGCTGTCTCCCGCGTTAGCGACGTAGCGCAAGGAAACACGAAAGAATGGCCCAACCCACCCACATACACATGTATAGACAGAAACGTCCACACTTACACATATACATACCTATACATCTCAACGTATACATATATATATATATATATATATATATATATATATATATATATATATATATATATATATATATACTTAGAAAAGCAAATGGATTTGTATGTAGCATTTATGGATCTGGAGAAGGCATATGATAGAGTTGATAGAGATGCTCTGTGGAAGGTATTAAGAATATATGGTGTGGGAGGAAAGTTGTTAGAAGCAGTGAAAAGTTTTTATCGAGGATGTAAGGCATGTGTACGTGTAGGAAGAGAGGAAAGTGATTGGTTCTCAGTGAATGTAGGTTTGCGGCAGGGGTGTGTGATGTCTCCATGGTTGTTTAATTTGTTTATGGATGGGGTTGTTAGGGAGGTAAATGCAAGAGTTTTGGAAAGAGGGGCAAGTATGAAGTCTGTTGGGGATGAGAGAGCTTGGGAAGTGAGTCAGTTGTTGTTCGCTGATGATACAGCGCTGGTGGCTGATTCATGTGAGAAACTGCAGAAGCTGGTGACTGAGTTTGGTAAAGTGTGTGGAAGAAGAAAGTTAAGAGTAAATGTGAATAAGAGCAAGGTTATTAGGTACAGTAGGGTTGAGGGTCAAGTCAATTGGGAGGTGAGTTTGAATGGAGAAAAACTGGAGGAAGTGAAGTGTTTTAGATATCTGGGAGTGGATCTGGCAGCGGATGGAACCATGGAAGCGGAAGTGGATCATAGGGTGGGGGAGGGGGCGAAAATTCTGGGGGCCTTGAAGAATGTGTGGAAGTCGAGAACATTATCTCGGAAAGCCAAAATGGGTATGTTTGAAGGAATAGTGGTTCCAACAATGTTGTATGGTTGCGAGGCGTGGGCTATGGATAGAGTTGTGCGCAGGAGGATGGATGTGCTGGAAATGAGATGTTTGAGGACAATGTGTGGTGTGAGGTGGTTTGATCGAGTGAGTAACGTAAGGGTAAGAGAGATGTGTGGAAATAAAAAGAGCGTGGTTGAGAGAGCAGAAGAGGGTGTTTTGAAGTGGTTTGGGCACATGGAGAGAATGAGTGAGGAAAGATTGACCAAGAGGATATATGTGTCGGAGGTGGAGGGAACGAGGAGAAGAGGGAGACCAAATTGGAGGAGGAAAGATGGAGTGAAAAAGATTCTGTGTGATCGGGGCCTGAACATGCAAGAGGGTGAAAGGAGGGCAAGGAATAGAGTGAATTGGAGCGATGTGGTATACCGGGGTTGACGTGCTGTCAGTGGATTGAATCGGGGCATGTGAAGCGTCTGGGGTAAACCATGGAAAGCTGTGTAGGTATGTATATTTGCGTGTGTGGACGTATGTATATACATGTGTATGGGGGGGGGGGTTGGGCCATTTCTTTCGTCTGTTTCCTTGCGCTGCCTCGCAAACGCGGGAGACAGCGACAAAGTATAATGAAAAAAAAAATATAATATATATATATATATATATATATATATATATATATATATATATATATATATATATATATACTCACACAGACTCACTTATATACGCATGTACATAATTCATACTGTCTGCCCTTATTAATTCCCGTCGCCACCCCGTCACACAAGAAATGACAACCCCCTCCCCCCGCATGGGCGCTAGGAAGCGCTAGGAGTAGACAACAAAGCAGTCATAAATAATGCACCGAAACCACAGCTCCCTTTCCACATCCAGGCCCCACAAAACTTTCCATGGTTTACCCCAGACGCTTCACATGCCCTAGTTCAATCCATTGACAGCACGTCGACCCCGGTATACCACATCGTTCCAATTCGTTCTATTCCTTGCACACCTTTCACCCTCCTGCATGTTCAGGCCCCGATCACTCAGAATCTTTTTCATTCCATATTTCCACCTCCAATTTGGTCTCCCACTTCTCGTTCCCTCCACCTCTGACACATATATCCTCTTGGTCAATCTTTCCTCACTCATTCTCTCCATGTGACCAAACCATTTCAAAACACCCTCTTCTGCTCTCTCGACCACACTCTTTTTATTACCACACATCTCCCTTACCCTTTCTCGATAAAACCACCTCACACCACACATTGTCCTCAAACATCTCATTTCCAGCACATCCACCCTCCTGCGCACAACTCTATCTATAGCCCACGCCTCGCAACCATATAACATTGTTGGAACCACTATTCCTTCAAACATACCCGTTTTTGCTTTCCAAGATAGCTTTCCAAGATACATTTTTCAGCGCTCCCAGAACTTTCGCCCCCTCCCCCACCCTATGATTCACTTCCGCTTCCATGGTTCCATCCGCTGCCAAATCCACTCACAGATATCGAAAGCACTTCGCTTTCTCCAGTTTTTCCCCATTCAAGCTTATCTCCCAATTGACTTGTCCCTCAACCCTACTGTACCTAATAACCTTGCTTTTATTCACATTTACTCTCAGCTTTCTTCTGTCTCACACTTTACCAAACTCAGTCACCAGTTTCTGCAGTTTCTCACCCGAATCAGCCACCAGCGCTGTATCATCAGCGAACAACATCTGACTCACTTCCCAAGCTCTCTCATCCACAACAGACTGCATACTTGCCCCTCTTTCCAGAACTCTTGCATTCACCTCCCTAACAACCCCATCCATAAACAAATTAAACAACCATGGAGACATCACGCACCCCTGCCGCAAACCAACGTTCACTGAGAACCAATCACTTTCCTCTCTTCCTACTCGTACACATGCCTTACATCCTCGATAAAAACTTTTCACTGCTTCTAACAACTTGCCTCCCACACCATATATTCTTAATACCTTCCACAGAGCATCTCTATCAACTCTATCATATGCCATCTCCAGATCCATAAATGCTACATACAAATCCATTTGCTTTTCTATGTATTTCTCACATACATTTTTCAAAGTAAACACCTGATCCACACATTCTCTACCACTTATGAAACCACACTGCTCTTCCCCAATCTGATGCTCTGTACGTGCCCTCAACCTCTCAATCAATACCCTCCCATATAATTTCCCAGGAAAACTTATACCTCTGTAATTTGATCACTCACTCTTATCCCCTTTGCCTTTGTTCAGTGGCAGTATGCATGCATTCCACCAGTCCTCAGGCACCTCACCATGAGTCATACATACATTGAATAACCTTACCAACCAGTCAATAATAGTCACCCCCCTTTTTTGATAAATTCCTTTGCAGTACCATCCAAACCAGCTGCCTTGCCGGCTTTCATCTTCCGCATAGCTTTCACTACCTCTTCTCTGTTTACCAAATCATTCTCCCTAACCCTCTCACTTTGCACACCACCTCGACCAAAACACCCTATATCTGCCACTCTATCATGAAACACATTCAACAAACCTTCAAAATACTCTCTCCATCTCCTTCTCACATCACCACTACTTGTTATCACCTTCCCATTACGCCCCTTCACTGATGTTCCTATTTGTTCCCTTGTCTTACGCACTTTATTTACCTCCTTCCAAAACATCTTATTATTCTCCCTAAAATTTAATGATACTCTCTCACTCCAACTCTCATTTGCTCTCTTTTTCACCTCTTGCACCTTTCTCTTGACTTCCTGCCTCTTTCTTTTATACATCTCCCAGTCATTTGCATTATTTCCCTGCAAAAATCGTCCAAATTCCTTTCTCTTCTCTTTCACTAATAATCTTACTTCTTCATCCCTCCACTCACTACCCTTTACAATCTGCCCACCTCCCACGCTTCTCATGCCACAAGCATCTTTTGCGTAAGCCATCACTGCTTCCCTAAATACATCCCATTCCTCTCCCACTCCCTTTACGTCCTTTGTTCTCACCCTTTTCCATTCTGTTCTCAGTCTCTCCTGGTACATCCTCACATAAGAAAGAGAACCGGTTCCAAGACTGATCCGTGTGGCACACCACTTGTTACATCTAACCATTCTGCGGCTTGACCATTAATCGCTGCTCTTTGTTTCCTGCTGGATAACCAATTTCCTATCCAATGAATTACAACCCCATCAGAGCCATGTAACTTAATTTTTGTTAATAACTTTTTATGCCAAATCTTATTGAATGATTTTTGAAAATCTAGATAGATGACACCAACTTCTTTGCTTTCATCATACATGTTGATTATATCATAAATAAAATCAAGCAGATTTGTCAGACATGAGTGATTTCGTCGAACACCAAGTTGAGAACCTTTTATTACGTTGTGTTCCTCTAAATGGTTTACAACTCTGTCTCGAATGATGGTTTCTTCAAGTTTCCCAACTTCAGACGTTAAGCTAAGTGGACGATTATTTCCGGGCAGTGAGAGGTGTATGGGTGTTAACTCCAGGGAAGGATTGCGAGTGGTCGGGAAATTTACAAAATGCAGGCAGAGATGAGGTGAGAGAAATTATCGGCAAACTTGAGAAAGAACAAGAAAATATTTTGAAAGGAGGTGAATTTGAGGAGAACAAGAGAACGAATGGGAATACCAGTGAGGGCAGTAAATGGGGTAGTGGTAAAAGGCAACGAAGAGGTGAAGAGGAGATCAATGTAAATACTTTAAAAGGTTTTTGAATGTCAGGTGAAATGATGGCGGGTGTGGAATATTTAGGACGTAGAGTTATGCAGAACGAGAAAGTTATGGCGAATGTTTTAGTGGAAAAATAAGAGTAGGATGGAAGCCTGGATTATGATGAATTATGGCAAAGCGGCTGGAGTGGTTGAAAATGCAGTTGAATATCTCAAGAAGGGTAATGGCAATGCTGTTGATTAGACAGTCAGGATTTGCACTGTATGTGTGGCTTAAGTTGGAGTGCCTGTATAGTACCGTTATATAAAAGTAAGGAGGACAAAAGTGACTTCGAATCACAGAGATATAGTTTGTTGAGTATACCTGGTAAGTTGTATGGGAGTGTGGTGATTGAGGGCGTGGTGGTGTGCACAGAGCATCAGACTTGGGATGAACAATGTCGTGTCAGGAGTGGTGGAAGATGTGTGGACCAGGTGCTTACTTTGAAGATTTTGTGTGAGACATACCTAGAGAAAGAAAACGACATGTATGAGGCAATTATGGATCTAGAGAAAGCATTGATAGAGATGCTTTGTGTAAGGTGTTACAAATATATGGCGTGGGAGAAAAGCCATTAGAAACAGGTAGGCGTTCTTTTTGAGAGGAAGGAGAGTGTAAGAGTGAGGAAAGAGTGGTGAATGGTTATAGGTGAAGGTCAAGGATGTGTAAGTGGATGGGGCCGGTAGGGAGGTAAATGAGAGTCTTGGAAAAAGGGGTTGTGTGGTGTCATCTGTTGAGGGCCAAGGGGAGGGGATGGTGGAGGTGAGTCAGTACCTGTTTATGGATGAAACATCTCTGGCGGCGTATTCGAGTAAGAAACTGCTGAAGTTGGTGTCAGAGTTTGTGAGGTTGTGTGAAAAAAGAATGTAAGTTGAGAGTTGATGGGAATAAAAGAAAGATAATGAAGGTTAGTAGAAGAGAGAGAGAGAGAGAGAGAGAGAGAGAGAGAGAGAGAGAGAGAGAGAGAGAGAGAGAGGATTGACTGTGGGTCTGAGTGGAGAGACTCTGTAGGAAATGGGACGTTTTAGGTGGATACTGCAACGGATGGAACCATGGGAGCTGGAGTGATCCCTGATGCACTGAGGTATGTGTGTGGAGGAGAGAAAGATCACTATTCGTGAGGACCAAGATGGTTAGGTTTGATGACAAAGTATTTCCGACGTTGCTGTATGGTTGCCATATATACAAGGAAGAGAGTGGATGTTTTGGAAATGAAATGCCTGAGGACGATAGTTGGTGTGAAGAGGGTCGACCGAGTAAAGGATGACTTTGTGAGAGTGAGGTGTGGTAATGAGCGAAGTATGTATGAGACAGCTAAGCGTGATATCCTGAAATGGTTTGAACATATGGAGAATATGAGTGAAGAGAGACTGACTGTGAGGATATATGCATCAGAAATGGAGGAAAGAAGGATAAGGGGTAGCCCGAGGACGAGATAGAAGAATGGAATGAAAGACACTCTCACTGATACAGGTAGTGCAGTTCAAACCTTCATGAACACTCCTGAAAAAGGCCTTGATGACGTATAATATTTTCACTTAAAACAGTTTGGCCCAGTTGCAATCCAAGCGCTTACATATATCTTCAACCAGTCCTAATTACGCAATAAAATCAGGAGCATCCGTAAACTTGCTATCATAATCCCGGTCCTAAGACCCTTCAAACTGCCCTGCTCCCCCTCCCACACCCTCTAAATGTCCTGTATCACTTCACTGTCTACACTCAGTGAAAAACTGATTGACGACGGAATCAAACGAAACATTCCTCTCTCACTCACAAATCACGGCCCAGTTTTCTCCCACAACCTCACTAAGACCTCACAGAACATATCCTGGACGGCTTCACCGAACCACACGTTCTTCGTGGCAGCAGACATCAACCAAGTGTTCGACATGTCCACGTACACATCTTCACCCAAAAAGGACTTGGTATTACCTTTCGCAACAATGACAACAAGTGGCTAGCTAGTTTCAGAGCCGACCGCCAAGGCAAAGGCATTCTAAAATACTTAAGTTCTTTCTCCAACCCTTTTCCATCTCTTCCTACATGACCTCCCATTACCTCTGGCAACATGTAGTTCCTTTCCTATGCAAACGATCTCACAATCACCTCACAACGCCGTGGCACTACAGTAGCATCAAAAAGCATGCAGCACAACACATCACTAGAACAATGGCTCACTCACTCCTTGCGCGCCTCTCACCCTTCTGTATGTTCAGGCCCCGATTGCTCAAAATCTTTTTCACTCCATCCTTCCACCTCTAATTTGGTGTCTTACTTCTCCTTCCTTCCACCTCTGACACATATATCCTCTTTGTTAATCTTTCCTCACTCATTCTCTTCATATGTCCAAGCCATTTTTACACAACCTCTTTTGCTCTCTCAGCCACACTCTTTTTATTTCAACCTATCCCTTTTACCCTTACATTACTGACTCTATCAAACCACCTCACACCTCATATTGTCCTCAAAGATTTCATTTCCAACACATCTACCCTCCGTACAACCCTATCTATTGCTTCAAACATGCCCATTTTTGCTCTCAGAGATAACGTTATCTCCTTCCACACACTTTTTCATCGCTTCCAGAGCCTTTGCCCCCTCCCGCACCCTGTGACTCACTTCCGCTTCTATGGTTCCGTCCGCTGCTCAGTCCACTCCTAGATATCTAAAACATTTTACTTCCTCCAGTTTTTTTCCACTCAAACGTACATCCCATTTAGCTTGTCCCTCAACCCTACAGATCCTAATAACCTTGCTCTTATTCACATTTACTCTCAACTTTCTCCTCTCACGCACTTTTCCAGACTTAGTCACCAATCTCTGCAGTTTCTGACACGAATCAGCCACTAGAGCTGTATCATTGGCGAACAACAGTTGACTCACTTCCCAGGCCCTCTCACCCACAACAGACTGCATACTCACCCCTCTTCAAAACTCTTGCATTTACCTCCCTAACCACCCCAACTATAAACAAACAACAATGGGTATATCACACTCTTGCCGCAGACTGATATTCATTGGAAACCAATCTCTCTTCTCTCTTCCTACTCGTACACATACCTTACATCTTTGTGAAAAGCTTTTCACTGCTTAAGCAACTTACCTTCCACACCATATACTCTTAAAACCTTTCACAAAGCATCTCTATCAACCCTATCATAAGCCTTCTCCAGATTCATAAATGCTACGTACAAATCCATTTATTTTTCTAAGTATTTGTCACATAAATTCTTGAAAGCAAACACCTGACCCACACATCCTCTACCACTTCGGAAACCACACTGCTCTTCCCCAATCTGATGTTCTGTACATGCCTTCACCCTCGCAATTAGTACCCTCCCATATAATTTCCCAGGTATACTCAACAAACTTATTCCTATATTGGAAAGAATCACAATTGAGCGCGTGATCAAGTATATTCCTATGAGTCTACGGGCAAATGAAACACGATAAGTTCCCAAGAGCACTTTCGTGTAATAATCACATGATCAGGGGAGATATTTGAAAGAATTATAACAGTCAATTGATATATAACAAAGAGACGTAGCTAGGAAGCCATTTGGTAAACAAGTGACTATCCGAATATAGGTGCGTTCAAATCTGGCAACAAGCTTATCATAAACTTATTACATGGACAAGGAAAGCTGTTTACAAATTTTTTCGACAATAAAGCCGTCCAGTTTGTATATACCTTCACTTATATTCAGGTTACGATTCTTTGTATATTTGATAATAGAAGATTCAGTGAGTTTCAACATAATATTGTTTTTATACATAATATTGTTTTTATACAATATTATGTTGCTTATGTCTGATAGAAAGATCCATAGCAGTCTGCCCAACATAAATCTTATCACAATTTCTACATGTCACTCTATCGATGCATCCTGTAGAATCTTATGATGAGTTCCTGATTAAGATATTCTTTATAATACTGTTGTTGCTGAACAATGTCGATTTAGTTGACAAGTTTAATGATATCAGTGTTAATTTTGATTTCAAACTGGTAAGCTTTGATGTTTCATCTCTGTTCATAAGAATTCCAGTTGATGACCTATTGGAATATTTATTTGATGTTTTGGACGATATTCATTTACCTGTTTCAAAGTCTGTTTTTATTGAACTGATAGAATTGTGTATAAAAGACTGTGTATTTCAATTTAATGGAGAATGTTATGCTCAAAAATTTAGTATGGCAATGGGTAACCCTCTTTCATCTGTGTTAAGTAATCTCTATGGAATTCCTTGAAACAAAGTTAGTAAAGGATATCTTACCTTTAAATGCAATCTGGTTTAGGTATGTAGATGATGTTTGTTGTGTTTGGCCAACAAATGAAAATTTACATACATTTCTCCCTGTACTTAACAATATAGTACCTTCCATCATATTTACTGTATAGAATGAAAATAATGGT
Source organism: Panulirus ornatus (assembly GCF_036320965.1). Taxonomy (NCBI): domain Eukaryota; kingdom Metazoa; phylum Arthropoda; class Malacostraca; order Decapoda; family Palinuridae; genus Panulirus; species Panulirus ornatus. The sequence goes on along the minus strand of NC_092244.1, from coordinate 18,739,440 downwards.
ATGTTACCATTTTTAGATTGCATGAGCCATAGGGAGGGAAACAAGTTTAAGTTTAGCATATACAGAAAATCTACCAATGTATGCTCATATATCCATTATTACTCAGCTCAACATGACAGAATTGATATATCATCATTCCAGTCTATGTTTCTTAGTGCATTACGTATTAGCAGTCCAGAGTTTATTGATGATGAGTTTAAGAAGATATATTCTATTGGATCATATTTAAATTATCATAGATCTTTCAATGATAAATCCCTTATGTTGGCAAAGAAATCATTTTGTAGAGTTGAACCCAAACCTCCGCTTGACACCAAGAACCTCTTAGTTCTCCCTTGTAGTAATGATTTTGCTTTATTTCCCATGTTGCTTAAACCCTTTAATGTAAATGTTGCCTTTAGCAACAACAATACTATGAAGGATATCTTAATCAGGAACTCATCAGAAAGTTCTACAGGATGCCTCTATAAAGTGCCATGTAGAAATTGTGATAAGTTTTATGTTAGGCAGACTGGTAAGGATCTTTCTGTTAGACTTAAAAAACACAAATACAGTATAGAACAAGAAAAGAATCAAATGCCTTGTTTAATCATGTTAAAAATTATGGTCATTCAGTGTACTGACTGGAGTGATGCCATCTCACTTTTTAACTCTAAATTCCTGTACCACGAGAAATATCATTTACTCTTCTATTATTGAATATACAAAGAATAGAGACCTTAATATTAGTGAAGGTCTATGTAAATTGGATAGCTTTATTGTTGATGAAATTTGTAAACAGTTCCCTCTATTACCAAGAGAAATATCATTGAATCCCCTATTATTGAATACACAAAGAATTATAATCTTGATATTAGTGATGGTCTATACAAATTAGATAACTTTATTGTTGATGAAATTTGTAAAATGATAAAATTATGAACGCTCGTTCTTTGTTTGGATAATCACATGTTTACCAAATGGCGTCCTAGCTTCGTCTCTTCCATGTATATTAACTGACTTATATTTCTCTCTTGTGTCTCCCCTGATGATGTGATTATTACAAGAAAGTGCACTTGGGAACATACATACACGTTCACACACGCACATGCCTATACATCTCAACGTATACATATGTATACACACACAGACATATACATATACATGTACATAATTCATACTGTCTGCCCTTATTCATTCCCGTCGCCACCCCGCCACACATGAAATAACAACCCCCTTCCCCTGCATGTGCGCGAGGTAGCGCAAGGAAAAGACTACAAAGGACACATTCGTTCACACTCAGTCTATAGCTGTCATGTATAAAGCACCGAAACCACAGCTCCCTTTCCACATCCAGGCCCCACAAAACTTTCCATGGTTTACCCCAGACGCTTCACCTGCCCTGGTTCAAGCCATTGACAGCACGTCGACCCCGATATACCACATCTTTCCAGTTCACTGTATTTCTTGCACGCCTTTCAACCTCCTGCATGTTCAGGCCCCGATCACTTAAAATCTTTTTCACTCCATCTTTCCAATTCCAATTTGGTCCCCAGCTTCTCGTTCCCTCCACCTCTGACACATATCCTCTTTGGCAATCTTTCCTCACTCATTCTCTCATTCACTCATATATATATATGTGTGTATATAATGTATATTATCCCTAGGGATAGGGGAAAAAGAATACTTCCTATTTATTCCCTGCGTGTCCTACATGGCGACATAGAGGGGAGGGAGCGAGGGGCTGGAAATCCTCCCCTCCAGTTTTACTTTTGCCAAAGAGGGAACAGAGAAGGGGGCCAAGTGAGGATTTTCCCTCTAAGGCTCAGATCTCTGTTTCTGACGCTACTTCTCTAACACGGGAAATGACGAATGTGTGAACACACACACACACACACACACACACACATATATATATATATATATATATATATATATATATATATTTTTTTTTTTTTTTTTTCTTTTTATACCTCGTCGCTGTCTCCCGCGGTTGCGAGGTAGCGCAAGGAAACAGACGAAAGAAATGGCCCAACCCCCCCATACACATGTACATACACACGTCCACACACGCAAATATACATACCTACACAGCTTTCCATGGTTTACCCCGGACGCTTCACATGCCTTGATTCAATCCACTGACAGCACGTCAACCCCTGTATACCACATCGCTCCAATTCACTCTATTCCTTGCCCTCCTTTCACCCTCCTGCATGTTCAGGCCCCGATCACACAAAATCCTTTTCACTCCATCTTTCCACCTCCAATTTGGTCTCCCTCTTCTCCTCGTTCCCTCCACCTCCGACACATATATCCTCTTGGTCAATCTTTCCTCACTCATTCTCTCCATGTGCCCAAACCATTTCAAAACACCCTCTTCTGCTCTCTCAACCACGCTCTTTTTATTTCCACACATCTCTCTTACCCTTACGTTACTTACTCGATCAAACCACCTCACACCACACATTATCCTCAAACATCTCATTTCCAGCACCTCCATCCTCCTGCGCACAACTCTATCCATAGCCCACGCCTCGCAACCATACAACATTGTTGGAACCACTATTCCTTCAAACATACCCATTTTTGCTTTCCGAGATAATGTTCTCGACTTCCACACATTTTTCAAGGCTCCCAAAATTTTCGCCCCCTCCCCCACCCTATGATCCACTTCCGCTTCCATGGTTCCATCCGCTGACAGATCCACTCCCAGATATCTAAAACACTTCACTTCCTCCAGTTTTTCTCCATTCAAACTCACCTCCCAATTGACTTGACCCTCAACCCTACTGTACCTAATAACCTTGCTCTTATTCACATTTACTCTTAACTTTCTTCTTCCACACACTTTACCAAACTCCGTCACCAGCTTCTGCAGTTTCTCACATGAATCCGCCACCAGCGCTGTATCATCAGCGAACAACAACTGACTCACTTCCCAAGCTCTCTCATCCCCAACAGACTTCATACTTGCCCCTCTTTCCAAGACTCTTGCATTTACCTCCCTAACAACCCCATCCATAAACAAATTAAACAACCATGGAGACATCACACACCCCTGCCGCAAACCTACATTCACTGAGAACCAATCACTTTCCTCTCTTCCTACACGTACACATGCCTTACATCCTCGATAAAAACTTTTCACTGCTTCTAACAACTTGCCTCCCACACCATATATTCTTAATACCTTCCACAGAGCATCTCTATCAACTCTATCATATGCCTTCTCCAGATCCATAAATGCTACATACAAATCCATTTGCTTTTCTAAGTATTTCTCACATACATTCTTCAAAGCAAACACCTGATCCACACATCCTCTACCACTTCTGAAACCACACTGCTCTTCCCCAATCTGATGCTCTGTACCTGCCTTCACCCTCTCAATCAATACCCTCCCATATAATTTACCAGGAATACTCAACAAACTTATACCTCTGTAATTTGAGCACTCACTCTTATCCCCTTTGCCTTTGTACAATGGCACTATGCACGCATTCCGCCAATCCTCAGGCACCTCACCATGAGTCATACATACATTAAATAACCTTACCAACCAGTCAACAATACAGTCACCCCCTTTTTTAATAAATTCCACTGCAATACCATCCAAACCTGCTGCCTTGCCGGCTTTCATCTTCCGCAAAGCTTTTACTACCTCTTCTCTGTTTACCAAATCATTTTCCCTAACCCTCTCACTTTGCACACCACCTCGACCCAAACACCCTATATCTGCCACTCTGTCATCAGACACATTCAACAAACCTTCAAAATACTCATTCCATCTCCTTCTCACATCACCACTACTTGTTATCACCTCCCCATTTACGCTCTTCACTGAAGTTCCCATTTGCTCCCTTGTCTTACGCACTTTATTTACCTCCTTCCAGAACATCTTTTTATTCTCCCTAAAATTTACTGATAGTCTCTCACCCCAACTCTCATTTGCCCTTTTTTTCACCTCTTGCACCTTTCTCTTGACCTCCTGTCTCTTTCTTTTATACTTCTCCCACTCAATTGCATTTTTACCCTGCAAAAATCGTCCAAATGCCTATATATATATAAATAATATATATATATATATATATATATATATATATATATATATATATATATATATTATTTTTTTATATTTTATTATACTTTGTCGCTGTCTCCCGCGTTTGCGAGGTAGCGCAAGGAAACAGACGAAAGAAATGGCCCCCCCCCCCCCCCATACACATGTATATACATACGTCCACACACGCAAATATACATACGTACACAGCTTTCCATGGTTTACCCCAGACGCTTCACATGCCTTGCTTCAATCCACTGACAGCACGTCAACCCCGGTATACCACATCGCTCCAATTCACTCTATTCCTTGCCCTCCTTTCACCCTCCTGCATGTTCAGGCCCCGATCACACAAAATCTTTTTCACTCCATCTTTCCACCTCCAATTTGGTCTCCCTCTTCTCCTTGTTCCCTCCACCTCCGACACATATATCCTCTTGGTCAATCTTTCCTCACTCATCCTCTCCATGTGCCCAAACCACTTCAAAACACCCTCTTCTGCTCTCTCAACCACGCTCTTTTTATTTCCACACATCTCTCTTACCCTTACGTTACTCACTCGATCAAACCACCTCACACCACACATTGTCCTCAAACATCTCATTTCCGGCACATCCATCCTCCTGCGCACAACTCTATCCATAGCCCACGTCTCGCAACCATACAACATTGTTGGAACCACTATTCCTTCAAACATACCCATTTTTGCTTTCCGAGATAATGTTCTCGACTTCCACACATTCTTCAAGGCCCCCAGGATTTTCGCCCCCTCCCCCACCCTATGATCCACTTCCGCTTCCATGGTTCCATCCGCTGCCAGATCCACTCCCAGATATCTAAAACACTTCACTTCCTCCAGTTTTTCTCCATTCAAACTCACCTCCCAAATGACTTGACCCTCAACCCTACTGTACCTAATAACCTTGCTCTTATTCACATTTACTCTTAACTTTCTTCTTCCACACACTTTTCCAAACTCAGTCACCAGCTTCTGCAGTTTCTCACATGAATCAGCCACCAGCGCTGTATCATCAGCGAACAACAACTGACTCACTTCCCAAGCTCTCTCATCCCCAACAGACTTCATACTTGCCCCTCTTTCCAAAACTCTTGCATTTACCTCCCTAACAACCCCATCCATAAACAAATTAAACAACCATGGAGACATCACACACCCCTGCCGCAAACCTACATTCACTGAGAACCAATCACTTTCCTCTCTTCCTACACGCACACATGCCTTACATCCTCGATAAAAACTTTTCACTGCTTCTAACAACTTTCCTCCCACACCATATCTTCTTAATACCTTCCACAGAGCATCTCTATCAACTCTATCATATGCCTTCTCCAGATCCATAAATGCTACATACAAATCCATTTGCTTTTCTAAGTATTTCTCACATACATTCTTCAAAGCAAACACCTGATCCACACATCCTCTACCACTTCTGAAACCACACTGCTCTTCCCCAATCTGATGCTCTGTACATGCCTTCACCCTCTCAATCAATACCCTCCCATATAATTTACCAGGAATACTCAACAAACTTATACCTCTGTAATTTGAGCACTCACTCTTATCCCCTTTGCCTTTGTACAATGGCACTATGCACGCATTCCGCCAATCCTCAGGCACCTCACCATGAGTCATACATACATTAAATAACCTTACCAACCAGTCAACAATACAGTCACCCCCCCTTTTTTAATAAATTCCACTGCAATACCATCCAAACCTGCTGCCTTGCCGGCTTTCATCTTCCGCAAAGCTTTCACTACCTCTTCTCTGTTTACCAAATCATTTTCCCTAACCCTCTCACTTTGCACACCACCTCGACCCAAACACCCTATATCTGCCACTCTTATCATCAAACACATTCAACAAACCTTCAAAATACTCACTCCATCTCCTTCTCACATCACCACTACTTGTTATCACCTCCCCATTTGCGCCCTTCACTGAAGTTCCCATTTGCTCCCTTGTCTTACGCACTTTATTTACCTCCTTCCAGAACATCTTTTTATTCTCCCTAAAATTTAATGATACTCTCTCACCCCAACTCTCATTTGCCCTTTTTTTCACCTCTTGCACCTTTCTCTTGACCTCCTGTCTCTTTCTTTTATACATCTCCCACTCAATTGCATTTTTTCCCTGCAAAAATCGTCCAAATGCCTCTCTCTTCTCTTTCACTAATACTCTTACTTCTTCATCCCACCACTCACTACCCTTTCTAATCAACCCACCTCTCACTCTTCTCATGCCACAAGCATCTTTTGCGCAATCCATCACTGATTCCCTAAATACACCCCATTCCTCCCCCACTCCCCTTACTTCCATTGTTCTCACCTTTTTCCATTCTGTACTCAGTCTCTCCTGGTACTTCCTCACACAGGTCTCCTTCTCAAGCTCACTTACTCTCACCACCCTCTTCACCCCAACATTCACTCTTCTTTTCTGAAAACCCATACAAATCTTCACCTTAGCCTCCACAAGATAATGAATAGACATCCCTCCAGTTGCACCTCTCAGCACATTAACATCCAAAAGTCTCTCTTTCGCACGCCTGTCAATTAACACGTAATCCAATAACGCTCTCTGGCCATCTCTCCTACTTACATAAGTATACTTATGTATATCTCGCTTTTTAAACCAGGTATTCCCAATCATCAGTCCTTTTTCAGCACATAACTCTACAAGCTCTTCACCATTTCCATATACAACACTGAACACCCCATGTATACCAATTATTCCCTCAACTGCCACATTACTCACCTTTGCATTCAAATCACCCATCACTATGACCCGGTCTCGTGCATCAAAACCACTACCACACTCATTCAGCTGCTCCCAAAACACTTGCCTCTCTTGATCTTTCTTCTCATGCCCAGGTGCATATGCACCAATAATCACCCACCTCTCTCCATCAACTTTCAGTTTTACCCATATTAATCGAGAATTTACTTTCTTACACTCTATCACATACTCCCACAACTCCTGTTTCAGGAGTATTGCTACTCCTTCCCTTGCTCTTGTCCTCTCACTAACCCCTGACTTTACTCCCCAGACATTCCCAAACCACTCTTCCCCTTTACCCTTGAGCTTCGTTTCACTCAGAGCCAAAACATCCAGGTTCCTTTCCTCAAACATACTACCTATCTCTCCTTTTTTCACATCTTGGTTACATCCACACACATTTAGGCACCCCACTCTGAGCCTTCGAGGAGGATGAGCACTCCCCGCGTGACTCCTTCTTCTGTTTCCCATTTTAGAAAGTTAATACAAGGAGGGGAGGATTTCTGGCCCCCCGCTCCCGTCCCCTCTAGTCGCTTTCTACGACACGCGAGGAATACGTGGGAAGTATTCTTTCACCCCTATCCCCAGGGATGATATACATATATATATACATATACACATACACACACATACACATACACATACATACGCACATATACACACACCCACACATACATATATATATACATATGAGAAATGTAAGAAACAATTTAGAAAACTGAAACTTCTAGCTTGAAATGAATGAAAAAAAAGAATGTCACATAATGGTTCAACCTCTGGCTATGGAAAAAAGGAAATGTATAATTTATTTACACAAACGTCAATAGCAGTTCTCATCAATTTAACCACTGTATCAATAAGCTTGAATGTCTAAGCTACATTTTTCTCCAATTTCACTATTTTCCTTCACATTTTCAATTGTGTCTGAAGGTTCTACTTCAAGAGTGATTGTTTTTTCCAGTAAGGGTCTTCACATCTTGGTTACATCCACACACATTTAGGCACCCCAGTCTGAGCCTTCGAGGAGGATGCTTTACTTGTGGTGCTGACTTCCCTCTTTAAATTTGATATATATATATATATATATATATATATATATATATATATATATATATATATATATATATATATATATATATATATCATATAAGTTTCATCTCATATAGTTATGGAATGCACTGACAATCTCTTTGGAATTTAGATTAATACCACAGTACTTGCCTCACATCCATCACTATTAAAGTCATATCATTTGAACATTTCCAATAGTATGCTTTCAGTTGTTGTATGAAATATATTTGCTATAAATGCAATTACTGACATGTGTATGTTGTTATGTCAATGTTTTTCGAATATCAAATGTCGATAATGGTACATCAGTTAGCTTCAGGATTCTCCTGTAATGTAGTGAGTCCTCTGTGTGTCTCTTGTGTACTGTAGTGGTCTCTGTGTGTGCCTTAGTGTTCTGTAATGGTCTCTGTTTGTGCCTCAGTGCACTGTAGTGGTCTCTGTGTGTGCCTTAGTGTTCTGTAATGGTCTCTGTGTGTGCCTCAGTGCACTGTAGTGGTCTCTGTGTGTGCCTTAGTGTTCTGTAGTGGTCTCTGTGTGTGCCTTAGTGTTCTGTAATGGTCTCTGTGTGTGCCTCAGTGCACTGTAGTGGTCTCTGTGTGTGCCTTAGTGTTCTGTAGTTGTCTCTGTGTGTGCCTTAGTGTTCTGTAATGGTCTCTGTGTATGCCTCAGTGCACTGTAGTGGTCTCTGTGTGTGCCTTAGTGTTCTGTAGTGGTCTCTGTGTGTGCCTTAGTGTTCTGTAATGGTCTCTGAGTGTGCCTCAGTGCACTGTAGTGGTCTCTGTGTGTGCCTTAGTGTTCTGTAATGGTCTCTGTGTGTGCCTTAATGTTCTGTAATGGTCTCTGTGTGTGCTTCAGTGCACTGTAGTGGTCTCTGTGTGTGCCTCAGTGCACTGTAGTGGTCTCTGTGTGTGCCTTAGTGTTCTGTAATGGTCTCTGTGTGTGCCTTAATGTTCTGTAATGGTCTCTGTGTGTGCTTCAGTGCACTATAGTGGTCCTCGTGTGCCTCACTGCACTGTAGTGGTCTCGTTGTGTTCCTCTGTGCACTGTAATGACCTCTGTGTGTCTCATTGCTCTGTACTGACCTGTGTGTGTGTGTGTGTGTGTGTGTGTGTGTGTGTGTGTGTGTGTGTGTGTGTCAGTGCACTGTGCTGGCCTCTGTGTGTGGTGACCTTTTACATGTGCCTGAGTGCCGTTGTGTATCATAGTCTGTATCGTCCAGTATAGGCAGCTGCGTGTTTGCTTGCGTTAAATGAAATTCATTATACCGCCCATTACAGTCAGTCAGCCCCGTGTGTTGGTGACACTGGCTCGACGGACCGTCCCCCCATCTGTTCCTCCACAATGGTGGGTGGGGCCTCTCTGTGGCTCCTGACTCGTCAGGTTCTGCCACTTTGCCAGTTCCTCCACACTAGGTCTCGTCCCCAGAGTGGCAGTCTGCTGGTGACAACAGCTTGGCTTCCTCTCCGTGTTGTTGATGCAGGGGGAGGCGGGAGGGGGGGGAGGGGGAAGGGGGGGATGGGGGAGGGGGGGAAGGGGTTGAGGGGGAAGGGGGGGGGGGATCGGCTTCTCTTGTTCTGAAAGGTCAATTACTTTGTTAGATGTCCGGGGTTGTAATTTATACCCTGGCAGGATTTATGGTGTCCTTTGTGTCCAGGCGCTTCGGCCTACCATTTCCAACGTGATTTCTCTCTCTCTCTCTCTCTCTCTCTCTCTCTCTCTCTCTCTCTCTCTCTCTCTCTCTCTCTCTCTCTCTCTCTCTCTCTCTCTCTCTCTCTCTCTCTCCATCTCTCTCTCTCTCTCTCTCTCTCTCTCTCCTGTGGCCCGGTTCCACCCTCGGTATTAGTGTGACACCGTGCGTCCAGCCGGACAACACGAGACGTTCGGTGTCAGTCATGTAGTGATGTTTAATTGGACAGACGTATTAAGAAGGGGGGGCCGGATGACGAGAGACAGTGACCCCTCCCACTGGTGTGACGAGAGACAGTGACCCCTCCCACTGGTGTGACGACAGACAGTGACCCCTCCCACTGGTGTGACGAGAGACAGTGACCCCTCCCACTGGTGTGACGAGAGACAGTGACCCCTCCCACTGGTGTGACGACAGACAGTGACCCCTCCCACTGGTGTGACGAGAGACAGTGACCCCTCCCACTGGTGTGACGACAGACAGTGACCCCTCCCACTGGTGTGGTATGAGAAGGAAGGGACAGAGGAGGAGGAGGACACCCCCCCAAGGTAATGTCCTTGACTCAGCAGATGTGTATTGTGTATATGTCCTCTCCTGTGAAGGTGGTCGAGGCTGGCTTTCCCTCGAAGATGGCGTCTTGCATGTACCACATGAAATGATCTCTGTCGCCGTGTTGGGCTCGAAGTCTGGGGAACTGGTTGAGGAAGAGCCTCCTGACCTGTGAAGGGAGAGTGCCACACTGGATGTCTTTTCTGGGAAACAGTGAAATTTTGTGTAGCATCCGAAGCGTCAAGGAAATCGTCTGCCTGGGGATGTGTCTGGGAGATCTTATTGTTATTGTATGACAGTCTTTTTCCTCCCTCCAGGTATTAATACCATCGTAGAATATGCCATGCAGATATGTATACATATGAGAAGGCATCCCCGCGAGTAGGACCTGTTGAAGGTGAGAGCTCCTGGAGTGAGACGTCATTAAAGAGTTATTTTAACACGGGCGTCACGTTCATAATTCATCCCCCCTTCACTCACTCCTGAATACTGCTGGGCGAGGGATCACACACCCGCCACTCCTCCCCCGTGGACGCTCGTGCAAGAGTAATGCCCAACTTGGCTCCCCTCTCACCCCACTCACCCTCAGGGCGGCCGAAGACACGCAACAAGACAACCAAGAACAGAAGAAGAACAGGTCCTTCCTGGCCACGCTAACCCAAGGCAACGACAACAACGACTACACGAACAGTTCTTTTTTTTGTGTGTGTATGTGTGTGTGTGTGTGTGTGTGTGTGTGTGCGTGTGTGTGTGTGTGTGTATGTGTATGTGTGTGTGTGTGTGTGTGTGTGCACGACACGTGACGAGCAAACATGCCCCAGTCCAGGCCATCTCGGGTGAAAGAAAAAATGTGAGAGAGAGAGATAAAGTATAGATTGATGAGGACTCCTCAGGTGTGTGTACACCTGACTCTTGAAGGAAGAGAGGTTATATGAAGAAGGGAGTGGCAGAGGAAGGAAGAAAATTCCACCGCTTGGTTGTGCAAAGGAAGAGGCATAATGACATCCAGTCCTCCAATGTCCAGACTCCACACCCAAACTGTGGGAAGCAGCAGCAGTTTCTGATTTAGAAAGAGTCCCCTTACGACTGTGTCAACAAGTGTGTTGTTTAATTCCTTGAGAAGGACGTTATGACCCTTAAGCAGGACGATACTGTCTCTGAGCAGGACGTACAGCCTTTGAGCAAGACGGTACAAACTTTGAACACTCTGGTATTTCCCATGAGCAAGACGGTACAGCTCGTACCGTCATAATCATGGGTACGTACCGTCGTAATCATGGGTACGTACCGTCGTGATCATGGGTACGTACCGTCGTAATCATGGTTACGTACCGTCGTGATCATGGGTACGTACCATCGTGATCATGGGTACGTACCGTCGTGATCATGGGTACGTACCGTCGTGATCATGGGTACGTACCATCGTGATCATGGGTACGTACCATCGTGATCATGGGTACGTACCATCATGATCATGGGTACGTACCGTCGTGATCATGGGTACGTACCGTCGTGATCATAGGTAAGTACCGTCGTAATCATGGGTACGTACCATCGTGATCATGGGTACGTACCGTCGAGATCATGGGTACGTACCATCGTGGTCATGGGTACGTACCGTCGTGATCATGGGTACGTACCATCGTGGTCATGGGAACGTACCGTCGTGATCATGGGTACGTACCATCGTGATCATGGGTACGTACCATCGTGGTCATGGGTACGTACCGTCGTGATCATGGGTACGTACCGTCGAGATCATGGGTACGTACCATCGTGATCATGGGTACATACCGTCGTGATCATGGGTACGTACCGTCGTGATCATGGGTACGTACCATCGTGATCATGGGTACGTACCGTCGTGATCATGGGTACGTACCATCGTGGTCATGGGTACGTACCGTCGTGATCATGGGTACGTACCATCTTGGTCATGGGAACGTACCGTCGTGATCATGGGTGCGTACCGTCGTGATCATGGGCACAAGAGGAGTGTACCGTCAGCACGCGCCGGAGGCTGCGACTGTGGTACAGTCAAGTCTCAGAAGTAAATCTTACAGGAAAATAATGTCGCCGTAAAGCAAGAGGCGCCACATGTATATATACTTTTCTTTTTATTTGTTGAATTTATTATGGAGTCAAGTCGTTGTCTCCCCTGGCGAAATCCGGGTGTCCACGGCAGCTGCCGGCCACTGTGGAATGTATATGTTAAGTCGTATGTGCTCCTCCCGTGTCGTAAGACATTTCAGAACATACGCAGCCAACAATAAACATGAAAGTACGATACGTATCTATCTTATCTTTTATACTCATCTATTTATCTACAGAGAGCCCCCAAGGTCTTTATAATACACTGTTAAGCCACTGAGAAGCAATATGGGAGGTGTATCAGGTTAGGGCGATCTCCAAGGTAAGTACAACGGGTCGCGAGGCCATCACGGGGCCCTGCTAGATGGTCTATGGTGCCAGGTTGTGGCGCTGTGGTGCCGAGGCTAATATGTTGGAGCGACATGGGGGTAGATGTTACGGCGAGGTGGATTAATTGGGTGGTCAGGTCATTACGGGCAGGCCGCCGAGGGGCGCTGATGAGGCAGTTTTCAATTTGGTGAGGGTGATGGATGGTTGGGCAATTACCGTGTTTACCCACTCTAGGCCCACCCTCCAGCTGCCTCACTCACACACACACACACACACACACACACACACACACACACACACATGATAGAGGTGTTGTTTCTGCTGACGACACGTGAAGACCAGCCTCACACTCACCCACCAGCGCCAGCTGTGACGACTGTGTTTACCTCCGTACTGGCTGTTATGAGGTCTGTGACCATTGCTGACCTAGGGATAGGGCAGGGAACAGGAGACAGGGGAGGCCTAGGGGTAGGGCAGGAGAAAGGGGAGGCCCAGGGTGTAGGACAGGAGACAAGGGAGGCCGAGGGGTAGGGAAGGAGACAGGGGAAGCCCAGGGGTAGGGCAGGAGACAGGTGATTCTAGGAGACAGAGGAGGCCCAGGGGTAGGGCAGGAGAAAGATGAGTCCTAGGAGACAGAGGAGACTCAGGGATAAGGCAGGAGACAGGGGAGGCCCAGGGGTAGGGCAAGAGACAAGGGAGGCCCAGGGGTGGGGAAGGAGACAGGGGAGGCCCAGTGGTAGGGTAGGAGACAGGGGAGACCTAGGAGTAGGGCAGGAGACAGGGAAGGCCCAGGGGTAGGAAAGCGACAGGAGAGGCCCGGGGGTAAAGGAGGAGACAGGAGAGGCCTAGGAGTAGAGCAGGAGACAGTTGAGTGCCAGGGGGTAGAGCAGGAGAAAGGTGAGTCCTAGGAGACAGAGGAGACCCAGGGGTAGGGCAGGAGACAGCGGAGGCCCAGGGGTGGGGAAGGAGACAGGGGAGGCCCAGGGGTAGGGCAAGGGACAGGGGAGGCCCAGGGGCAGGGTAGGATGTGGAAGGTCTTTGGTAATGAGGAACATATGTTAGGATGCTAGGATCAGCTGGGTGCGGAAGGTGTTACGTACACTACCTGTGATGGTGGTGCTGTAATAACATTATACTTGGAGGTTATAATCCTACGGTAATTATGATATTTTTCAGCCAGGATGTGGCTCGAGGGTGATTATCATTCTTTCCTCCCGAGGTGTACTGATGATGACTGGTTCTGGGGGAGATAAGATGCTCCCAACTTCATAAATACGTGTAGTTGTTCTGGGACGTGGAAGACAGTCACCACCTGGGACGCGGAAGACAGTCTCCACCTGGGACGTGGAAGACAGTCTCCACCTGGGACGTGGAAGACAGTCTCCACCTGGGACGTGGAAGACAGTCTCCACCTGGGACGTGGAAGACAGTCTCCACTTGGGACGTGGAAGACAGTCTCCACCTGGGACGTGGAAGACAGTCTCCACCTGGGACATGGAAGACTGGAAGAGTCTCCACTTGGGACGTGGAAGACAGTCTTCACCTGGGACGTGGAAGAGTCTCCACCTGGGACGTGGAAGACAGTCTCCACCTGGGACGTGGAAGACAGTCTTCACCTGGGACGTGGAAGACAGTCTCCACCTGAGACGTGGAAGACAGTCTCCACCTGGGACGTGGAAGACAGTCTCCACCTGGGACGTGGAAGACAGTCTCCACCTGGGACGTGGAAGACAGTCTCCACCTGGGACGTGGAAGACAGTCTTCACCTGGGACGTGGAAGACAGTCTCCACCTGAGACGTGGAAGACAGTCTCCACCTGGGACGTGGAAGACAGTCTCCCCCTGGGACGTGGACGACAGTCTTCACCTGGGACGTGGAAGACAGTCTCCCCCTGGGACGTGGAAGACAGTCTCCACCTGGGACGTGGAAGACAGTTTCCACCTGGGACGTGGACGATAGTCTCCACCTGGGACGTGGAAGAGTCTCCACCTGGGACGTGGAAGACAGTCTCCACTTGGGACGTGGAAGACATTCTCCACCTGGGACGTGGACGACAGTCGTCATCTTTATTATAAACAGGTTATGGATCTCCAGTTTCTGTTTTTGAGAAGACGGATGTGATCTTTAACCTCGTTTCTGGGGTGACTAACATAGTCCCGAGTCTGGGTTCTGGGATGACGTGCGGTATGCCTACGTAGCTTCGTCTCTGGGGATGATAAACGCAACACCTAGTCTTGGTTCTAGGGCGACGACGTTTGATAATTCCTAGCCTTGGTTCTAGGGTGATGAAGATTATTTCCTACCCATGAACCCAAGGTGACGAAGGTAGATATTTCCTAGCCTCGGTTTTGGATTGACAGAGATGATATAACCTCTCGCCTTGGTTGTAAGGTGACGAAGATAGACGATTCCTAGCCTTGGTTGTGAGGTGACGAAGATAGACGATTCCTAGCCTTGGTTGTAAGGTGACGAAGATAGACGATTCCTAGCCTTGGTTGTGAGGTGACGAAGATAGACGATTCCTAGCCTTGGTTGTAAGGTGACGAAGATAGACGATTCCTGGCCTTGGTTGTAAGGTGACGAAGATAGACGATTCCTAGCCTTGGTTGTAAGATGACGAAGATAGACGATTCCTAGCCTTGGTTGTAAGATGACGAAGATAGACGATTCCTAGCCTTGGTTGTAAGATGACGAAGATAGACGATTCCTAGCCTTGGTTGTAAGGTGACGACGATAGACGATTCCTAGCCTTGGTTGTAAGGTGACGACGATAGACGATTCCTAGCCTTTGTCGGAAGGTGACGAAGACAGATAATCTCAAGCTTTGGGGTCTAGGAGAGGGTTGACGAGGTGTGAGGAAGGAGGGGAGATATTATGAGGTGGAAAGCAGCGGATCAGGTGAGGTCACAGGTGGGAGGTGAGAAGGGGAGGGTCATTGTGTGTAGAAATGGGCGAAGGGGGGAGGGGGGGATGATGAGGTGTGAGTGGAGGGGTAGCGGAAGTAGTGAGGCGTGAGGTTGAGAGAAGAGATGGTTGACAAAATATGAGGTGAGGAGGGAAGGGCTGGCAAAGTATGAGGTGGGGAGGGAAGGGCTGGCAAAGTATGAGGTGGGGAGGGAAGGGCTGGCAAAGTATGAGGTGGGGAGGGAAGGGCTGGCAAAGTGTAAGGTGGGGAGGGAAGGGCTGGCCGAGTGTGAGGTGGGGAGAGAAGGGCTGGCAAGGTATGAGGTGGAGAGGTGAGAGATCAGTAAGTGAAACAAAGGGAATTGAAGGGCTAACGAGGGGAAATGGGGAGGAGAAGGGTCATGAAGAGTGAGAGGTGGACGGAGTGAGTGAGGAGGGAGGGAAGGTGGGAGGGAGGAGGCTCTGCTGCAGATGGGTCATGAGAACCAACATGTGGGGAAGGTCGTCGAGCAGTGAGGTGGTGAGACGAAGTTACGTGCCGTTTGAGGAGGCCTGGTGAGGCGTGGTCACGAGTTGTGAGGTGAGGCCTGGTGAGGCAACCACGAGCCGTGAGATGGGGCCTGGTGAGGTGGGGACACCAGTCGTGAGGGGAGTCTTGGTGAGGCAGGATCACGAGGTGTGACGTGAATTGGTGAAGCGGGATCACGAACTGTGAGGTGGAGCTTGGTGAGGCGGGGTCACGAGCCTTGAGGGAAGGCCTGGAGAGGTATGATGAGTCTGGTATGTTATGCTAAAGTAACGTCACTTGGTGCCGTGTTGGATGGTGACCACCGGAAGCTGCTAATGGAAGTACAGGCGAGTGGTGGTGGGGTGAGGGTACAGGGTGAGGGAGGTGAGTGGTGGGGTGAGGGTGCAGGGTGAGGGAGATGAGTGGTGGGGTGAGGGAGGTGAGGCCATCAGTGAGGGGTCGGGCCAGTGCACTGTATGGTAGGCTGGAACAGGTTGGGATCTGGTAAATGGTGAGGGATGGTGAGTTGTGAGGGCTTGCGAACTGTGGGGCAATGAGGGTAGGGGAGGGTGGTAAACTGTGGGGCGGAAGGACTGATGAATCGTAGGGCAGTGAGGTTAGGGCTGGTGCTCTGTGGGGTCATTGAGGGAGTAGGGGAGGTGTGGTGAAGTGTGGAGGGTGAGAAGTGTTGGATGGAATGTGAATTTTGGAGAAGTGGGATGAGGCAGAGAAGATGACTAGCTGCTGACTGGTTGTGAAGATGATAACCAGACAGGAGAGCCAGGCGAGTCTTACGGTGCTCCAGCGGGGCAGGGAGGGAGGGAGTAAAGTAGGGAGGGAGGGGCATAACCACAGCCACATCACGAGCCCAGAAGTGTCAGCTCGAACTTCTTATAATGGAAAAAGATTTTATGGTGATGACTGAGAATCTTTAGTGGCAGGAGGGACCTGCCGGGAGAGCTATTAGGGGGAAGATGTTGGGTGTGGAACCTTCAACAGTCCATTACCTGGCTCGCTTGTACCACTAGTTGTATGATGATAACCGTAATCTGTTGACGGTAGGAATGGTGTTGACTTATTGTATGTACTGTACAATCGAAGGAATATGATTCACAGTTTTCTTTTACTTTTCATTATTTGATAACATTTTTCTTTATAATGTCAGTTCACCGCGGCATCTTACACCACCCGCATCGTGTTGAGTTGGATGGAAATGCGTGAATGTGTTGTGTGTGTGTGTGTGTGTGTGTGTGTGTGTGTGGGGCTGTCTCGGTGCATACTGTGATGCATGACCCGCCCGTGGCTCCCTACTGACGTTTCACGCAAGCCAATTAGCTTGCTTCTGTGTGGGTCGCAGCAACTTCTAATTACTTTTTGTGTGTACAGAGAGAGAGAGAGAGAGAGAGAGAGAGAGAGAGAGAGAGAGAGAGAGAGAGAGAGAGAGAGAGAGAGAGTTCGGCATTCCCTGGGCCACTTTCTCCTATTGCCCAGTTCCTGCACTGCCTAGTTGTACTCAAGGAAGGCTTTCCATCACCTTGCTCCTTGGTCAGAGGCGCATCTCTCCAACAGCCAGCGTCATGGCTTGAAGGGACGTGAATCAAGGATCCTACACGATAAGGACAAGCCTGAGCTGATCTGTGAGTGGAGGATGTTTGGGGGACGTGTTGGGGCAGGATCTCTGGTGCTCCCACTTACTTTCCCTCAGGGTTAATGTTTACATCTGAGGCACAGTCAGTCTACGGTTGGCTGTCGTTTGCTTTTTGTTCCGAAGTAGAAAGAATATTTGCTCTCGTACCAGACGTGAGCTTGGCACTGCTTTGATCTTATCAAGTGTTATTAATGTTATAGGTAACGGGTTTTACCTCATGTCTTGCCTCCTCGTCTAAACGTTAATTTTTCATGCAGAAAAATAAAATGAATAGCTCACAGGAAGAGCCAAGTCTTGCGTAGAAACTCAGCGAATGGAAATCATCTTGGAGTCTGGATCCCGTGGTGTACCGGTTAGCGTTCCAGACCGTGACGCATTTATACGTCGGCCTGGGGGTCGAGCCTGGATAGGTTCGAATCCTGGTCGCGCTAGCGGGTCCACAGTCAACCCAAGTTTTCATCCAATATTCCCATAGTACCGATTGGTTCCCCTGTTCCCCATCTTCGTCTAAACTCAGGCTGATGTCTTCTAAGGTGTTGCTCCGTTGTTGCTGTCAGTGTAGAGGTCTGGCGGCCTGAGGAAGCTCACAGTTGGATGTCTTGTGTGTCTGTTGGCTCGTAGTGTTTTTGAATGTAAATGTGTTCTCAGAAAATCCAGGAGCCACTCGCGTTTACCTTATGTTTTTACACGAGGTCTGCAGCTACCTTTTAGTTTTATTAACTCTTACTGTAAGCTGATAGGATGATGGATGCTGTTTATTAGGTTTGCAATCTCACTTCCATTATGTGATTGTGCTGAGAATTTGCCCTGACTGACACCTGTGGTATGATAACCCCACGATGGAACTTGGATTGGACGTTGTCCCTTTTTGTTTACCCAGATGTTATCGATGCCTACCACTCATTATGTGTTTTCTTAGGTACCATTCCTCCTCCAGGTGTAATTTCTTCCCTAGATTTCATTTCTTCCCCAGACGTTCCTTCCTCAGATATCATTCCTCCTCAGATGGTCCTTCCCCAGATATCATTTCTTCCTCGATATCATTCCTCCCCAGACTTTCCTTATCATATCATTCCTCCCCAGATATTCCTCCTCCAAATATCATTTCTTCCCCAGATTTCATTCCTTCCCCAGACGTTCCTTCCTCAGATATCATTCCTCCCCAGATATTCCTCCCCCAAATATCATTTCTTTCCCAGATTTCATTCCTTCCCCCAGACATGCCTTCCTCAGATATCATTCCTCCCCAGATATTTCTTCCACGAGCTCATTTCTCCCCAGATACTGGGTGTAGCTCCCCGGGTTATCATTTCTAATCTTGACACCAACCGATGGTGGTGCTGTTGCATATCAATTATATCATCTCATCATTTCTTTGTTGCTGCTTCACTTTAAACATAGTACCAAGCATTTTTAGAAACTGAGATAAACTGTACCAGTTCATGCGTTCAGATGTACAGTTTCATACGTTCGGCTGTACCAGTTCATGCGTTCGTCTGTACCAGCTCATGCGTTCGGCTGTACCGGTTCATGCGTTCAGATTTACCTGTTCATGCGTTCAGCTGTACCACTTCATGCGTTCGGCTGTACCAGCTCATGCGTTCGGCTGTACTGGTTCATGCGTTCAGATGTACCGCTTAATGCGTTCGGCTGTATCACTTCATGCGTTCGGCTGTACTGGTTCATGCGTTCGGCTGTACCGCTTCATGCGTTCAGATGTACCACTTCATGCGTTCGGCTGTACCGGTTCATGCGTTCGGCTGTACCGGTTCATGCGTTCAGATGTACCGCTTCATGCGTTCGGCTGTACCGGTTCATGCGTTCGGCTGTACCGGTTCATGCGTTCAGATGTACCGGTTCATGCGTTCGGCTGTGCCGGTTCGTGCGTTCGTCTGTCAGAAACATCATATCTCTACACGGATGACAGCGGTCCTCTCAGCTGGCAGCCTCTAGGTCAGGGATGATCTAATTAGCCGGATGTTCAATAGGCGGAGAAGCCAACAAAAAGTTCTCCTCTGAGACATAATTACTGTTATTGTGCCTGAGGAAGCGAGAGCCACGGGGTCACGTTGGATTTCTAGACATGTACTATTGACCCCGGCGAGGTTGGCACCTCTTGGGTTTTTAGAGATCCTGGCCAAGGGTCACACACAGGTGAATAGCCTTGTTAGGTCATTTGTCAGGGTATTCCGGGCGGGGTAGAATTTCTGCTTCTTTTTTTTCTCTCTCAAGACGCCAGGTAGACGTAACATGGGAGCAGATCACTTGTCAGACCTCTCGTCGCGCTGTTCGTGGCTCGTCAAGGCTTGACTGTTCGTGAATAGTTAAACGTAGCATTCATCCGTACATTCACACACACACACACACACACACACACACACACACACACACACCGTCTTGTACAGACAAAACTAGATATATTGATGGGGTGGTGGATAAGATTATCGAGAGGAAGAATAAGGGAGAAAGAAGGAAAGAGATAGACATGAAGAAGACATGAAGAGACAGACTGGGTGAAGGAAAGAAGAGATCACAGGATACGGACAAGTTCCAAGACCACAGTAAGCCTCGGCGACCTAGTGTCGGCCACGATGGCGAGGGGGTCGCTCTGATTTGATCCCTCTGTATCAAGTGTCGTCCTGGTGAGGACGCCCACTTCACTGGACGCGGATCCTGGAACTGTCCAGCAAGCACTCTGGGAAGACATGCCAGAGGAATACAACATCTTAAAGCAAGAATACGTCTACTGTTCCGGGAAGGATGATAGACTCCATCAGACACATGTGGGCATTATATGATGATGGACGACCAGCTTAAGTGCTACATGTATGAGCACACGAGCAATAAGGACTTGCAAAAGGCTGTAAATCATTAATCACTCACAGTTGTTCTTTTTATCAGCTGGCGAAAACGTCGAGTCCCGCTTTAGTTTTCCCGAATCCTTCCATTATTTTCTCATGGGGGAGACAATACCCAATTCCTACAATTTTCCAGTTGGCGACACCTCTGAGTTAAGTGAATTCCTTGCGAGCCAATGGTAAGACGCAGGAACGGAATGTGGAATGGTTCTGGGGATCTCGACGGCTTCCCTATGGACCCCCCCAGCTTCTTTCCTTTGTTGTGAACCCTCAACTGCGGCGTGTACCACTGTTGGTCTGTATCGTCCCCGTCATATCCGAGTGTACCTGACGTGGATCAGGTCGCTGGCACGACGGATCAATATGCCGGTGGTTCTGGACATCTGTTTCTTGAGAGGGGACTCTTGCAACATCCGTCTGTCTGTTGTCTTTTCCCGTACATATACGTAGTTTCAATGTTCTGGTGATTTGAGATTTGTATACATACCAGGTTGGTCGTGTTCAGTCAGTGAGTACAGTTTACACTGAGAGAGAGAGGAACCTCGTTCTAAAACACACGCTCACACATAGTACATAGTACCAGCACGCCTTTGGTACGAGTTGATTCAGAAACGTAATAAGACGGACCTCTCTCGTAGAGGATGGTGTCGGCTGGCAGACAGGAGATGGATACGTTTTATAGCGTTCCTCGTGGGGATGTTACAGATATAATCAGTATTGATCAGACTCGGTATTATTAGTGTGATAACATCTACTGAGGATCAGGTTAGGTTCAATGTATCAGTCAAGCAGTAAACTACAACAGTAAAAATTATTTCATGTAGTGTCGTGGATGCTCCTGCTGCTGCCGTCGTGGTGTAGCGGTTAGCATTGCTGACCGTGATGCATTCACTGGCCGCCCAGGGGTCGAGCGCATGAGTTCGAATTCTGGTTGTGACAGTGGGTCCACAGGCAATCTAGCTGTTCATCCACCCCCCCTCCCCTTGGGGTTTGTCGATCACTTGGGTACCTAGCTTAGGTTACGGTATGTACATAGATGACGTTAATGAGATGCTCCTGTCGTCTCAGGTGATATTAAAAAAGACCAGAAGGACCTCTGTTGACCTGAACGACGTGTGTGCGTCTTATGAGGTAAACAGTAAGAATTGAGCGAAATTCACGAGAAGAAGCACCATATTTGGGACACAATCTTGGTTGATTAATTGGCCCACCTTATGGCACAGTTTACACTGGGTTATGAGTCATGAAGACCATTACCACAAATTCACCAAAAACGGAGACTATTATTATATGTCGAGGCACACACACACACACACACACACACACACACACACACACACACACACACACGGACCTCCGTGGTGTAACGGTTAGCGTTGCGGACCGTCACGCATGCATGAGCCGCCTGGGATCAAACTCGCATAGGCTCGAATTATGGTCGCGGCAGTCGGTCCACAGTCCACCCAGCTGTTCATCCTTTCTTATGGGCTGGTCGATCAAATGGGTACAGGCTAGGGTATGTGTGTGTGTGTGTGTGTGTGTGTGTGTGTGTGTGTGTGTGTGTGTGTGTGTGTGTGCATAGACATTAGAGTAATTACATGGTAATGTAATATACAAGGTTAAGAGACGGGGCAGCAGGAGTGTTAAATTCTCTCCCCATAGCACACAAACAGTAATCACACACACGCACACAAGGGTAGAACATCCAGAGGCCTTAACCTGAGATTAACCATGTAGCCAGCAGCAGAGGAAGATGAGGATGGAGGGCGTAAATGAACGCTAGAATTCTGAATGTGGACAGCATAGTGAAGTTTAAAAAGTTGTATGTCAGGGTGACATATTTTTAAAGATGGGGCCTTATGAGGATAAGACTCCTTTCTCGTACAGAAGTATAAGGTGATTATACAATTCTACACACACACACACACACACACACACACACACACACACACACACACACACACATACTTGGTTTACTGATTAACTTACCTGACCAGGAGACATTACAGGCCCATTTTGGATCGGGCCTGCATTGGTTCGAATCCTGGACGCGGCATTCAGCCCGTACCTAGCTGATATGTTCATCCTCCCCTCGGGGCTGGTCAGTAAATAGGTACCTAGCTGAAGCTGGTGTGTGTGTGTGTGTGTGTGTGTGTGTATGTGCACGCACACACGCACACACACACACACACACACACACACACACACGGACACAGACACACACACACGTGTTTGTCCGCACCTCTTCCCCTTGTTTACACTGTAGTCATGATCTGTGGACCACCTCGCGCACGTCATGGAAGGTCGGGTATTACCACACACAAATCAGTCCTTAGGAAAATGATAATTTTTCTTTTATGTATTTCTTTTATATAAGAATTGTTTAAGAACGACAATTCACCATTCCTTATGCATGTCCCACCTCTACGATCCCGCAGCTGAAAGTGTCAGCTTAGATCTCTGCACACATGGTGCAGCTCAGGGAGAGTATACTCAGTACCACAACTGCCCATCATTGTTATAGTTTTTTTTTTTTTTTTATACTTTGTCGCTGTCTCCCGCGTTTGCGAGGTAGCGCAAGGAAACAGACGAAAGAAATGGCCCAACCCCCCCCCATACACATGTATATACATACGTCCACACACGCAAATATACATACCTACACAGCTTTCCATGGTTTACCCCAGACGCTTCACATGCCTTGATTCACTCCACTGACAGCACGTCAACCCCGGTATACCACATCGCTCCAATTCACTCTATTCCTTGCCCTCCTTTCACCCTCCTGCATGTTCAGGCCCCGATCACACAAAATCTTTTTCACTCCATCTTTCCACCTCCAATTTGGTCTCCCTCTTCTCCTTGCTCCCTCCACCTCCGACACATATATCCTCTTGGTCAATCTTTCCTCACTCATCCTCTCCATGTGCCCAAACCACTTCAAAACACCCTCTTCTGCTCTCTCTACCACGCTCTTTTTATTTCCACACATCTCTCTTACCCTTACGTTACTCACTCGATCAAACCACCTCACACCACACATTGTCCTCAAACATCTCATTTCCAGCACATCCATTGTTATAGTTATGAGAGATTAAAGAAGAGTTGTCATTATAGTTCCTCCAGTCTTGACCTTATAGTCTTGCAGTGTTGTGTTGATCGTGGGAGCACGTATCGGTCATCCACATATTAACAGATTTATTTTTTTTTTTGCTGGTATGGCTGGTCACGGTTGATATCTCCGTGAGAGTATGTGAATTACGGTGTAGTAGGGGCATGACGATTTTTTCCCTGTGTTAACTCTCTGACTATGATGGTACGATCCTTGAGCACGACGGTACGACCTTTGAAGATGACGGTACGGCCCTTGAGCACGAGGGTACGACCTTTTAAGATGACGGTACGGCCCTTGAGCACTACGATATAACCTTTAAACATTACGGTACGATCCTTGAGCACGAAGGTACGACTTTTGAAGATGACTGTGCGATCCCTGAGTACGACGGTACGACCTTTGAATACGACGGAACGATCCTTAAGCACGACGGTACGAACTTTGAACATAACGATACGACCGCTGAGCGTGACCTTGCAAACCTTGGACATGACGTCGTAACTTTCGATCTGACTCAGTTCAGAGGTCATGCCATCGCACCGTTCAAGGTCGTATCGCTGTTTTCTCCACGGGTCGTGCTGTCGTGTTCAGGGGTCGTACTACCGTCGTGCTCCGTCTTCTGTTATGAGGACACTTCTCTTTATGGGGCCCCATCAGCCTCCACCCACGATCAGGGGAAACGGTGGATTCCCTTAGAGCGAGAAGATCCTTAACGAGACTGTACTCCTTTCCGTTCATTGAGGATGATGCAGCCTCGTCGAAGATAACCTCTCACGGGCGGTGTAGCCGCACGCGGGTCCAGAGCTCGGTGAACACCCACCATCGTGCTCGAGGGATTGAACGCCAACACTGTCTGTGTCAACAGATATTGAGAACAGGAACGCATGATATTCAATCGAGGTTACATCAGACAGACGGGATGACAGACAGAGAGACAGACACATAAGGAAACACTATGGCCTGCATCATTGGATATTGACGAGAGAGGCTGGGATGGGACCTGGGCTGGAAGTCCCTCACCACTAGTACATGGTTATCCCACATCCCGTCTCAGGGTCTTACCATTGGCTCTCAAGTAATTCACTTATTCAGTTGCCCCTTCCTCCCGACCTCCTGCTGCCACTGTTACCAGCTCGGTGGGCTTTACTCCCAGAGGAAGCTCGCCTCAACACTGGCAACATCACCGACAGACAATTGCTTCGTGAAACCAATAATACAGCTTTTAGTGCGCCATCCGAGGGGAGAGGAAAAATATTTGTGGTAAGTAGAGCGTCAGTCTTACTAATGGCTGATTGGGGGAAAATATCGTTCTCCGCGAGGAAAATCTTTATCGCTTTAGGAATAAAAATTGCGGAGGCTTCAGGACCATCTCATAAGGCACGGCACTGGGTTCTGATGCCGGCTCTTGTCCAACACGTTTGCGGGCGGCGATGCATTTTGGTTTTGGGTTTCTTATTTTCCCGGTGAGTCGTTGGTGGATGAGAGGGCGAGCCATCACCGGGGATGCAGGTCTGGCGGGGCCAGTGTTGGCACGGGTGAGACAGTTACCAGCTGGGAGGAATGTTAGTTGCAGCGGTGTCTAGTGACCTTATTGTGTGGATTGCTCACTGTCTGATGGACGCTGGCCAGACAACCGCACAGTCTCTGCGGTGGCCGCCTGCCTGGCTCCAGCCGGGGCACTGAGTGTGGAGGTCACTGTGACGGGACGTGTGGCTGGAGGTGGGTGTGGCGTTGTGTGGGGACGAGGCAGGTGTGGTGTGGGAAGAACACCGAGGCGAGGGACTGCCGGGTTCCCGGGTTGACCAGGTCGCCCTGACAACCGTCCATACTGATAAATTCTTATGGAGACTGTTCGTCTGTCTGTCTGTGACGGTAACAATGAATGCCAGTTGAAAGCTGATTCCAGATACACTCTGAAAGACGCAAGACCAGAAAACGGATATGAAGAGACAAGAACAGCTGAATGATCTAAAGCAATATGCACAGTATATACTTTATATAGATAAATGTGTATATATATATATATATATATATATATATATATATATATATATATATATACATTATATATATATACATTTTTCCTAGCGCTACCTCGCACACATGAGGGGGGGGGTTGTTATTCCATGTGTGGCGAGGTGGCGATGGGAACATATAAAGGCAGACAGTATGAATTATGTACATGTGTATATATTTATATGTCTGTGTGTGTAAATATATGTGTACATTGAGATGTATAGGTATGTATATTGTGCGTGTGTGGATATGTATGTATATACATGTGTATGTGGGCGGGTTGGGCCATTCTTTCGTCTGTTTCCTTGCGCTACTTCGCTAACGCGGGAGACAGCGACAAAGCAAAATAAAGAAAAACAATAAAAAGAAAATATATATATATATATATATATATATATATATATATATATATGTGAGTTTGGTAAAGTGTGTGAAAGAAGAAAGCTAAGAGTAAATGTGAATAAGAGCTAGGTTATTAGGTACAGTAGGGTTGAGGGTCAAGTCAATTGGGAGGTAAGTTTGAATGGAGAAAAACTGGAGGAAGTAAAGTGTTTTAGATATCTGGGAGTGGATCTGGCAGCAGATGGAACCATGGAAGCGGAAGTGGATCATAGGGTGGGGGAGGGGGCGAAAATTCTGGGAGCCTTGAAGAATGTGTGGAAGTCGAGAACATTATCTCGGAAAGCAAAAATGGGTATGTTTGAAGGAATAGTGGTTCCAACAATGTTGTATGGTTGCGAGGCTTGGGCTATGGATAGAGTTGTGCGCAGGAGGATGGATGTGCTGGAAATGAGATGTTTGAGGACAATGTGTGGTGTGAGGTGGTTTGATCGAGTAAGTAACATAAGGGTAAGAGAGATGTGTGGAAATAAAAAGAGCGTGGTTGAGAGAGCAGAAGAGGGTGTTTTGAAATGGTTTGGGCACATGGAGAGAATGAGTGAGGAAAGATTGACCAAGAGGATATATGTGTCGGAGGTGGAGGGAACGAGGAGAAGTGGGAGACCAAATTGGAGGTGGAAAGATGGAGTGAAAAAGATTTTGTGTGATCGGGGCCTGAACATGCAGGAGGGTGAAAGGAGGGCTAGGAATAGAGTGAATTGGATCGATGTGGTATACCGGGGTTGACGTGCTGTCAGTGGATTGAATCAGGGCATGTGAAGCGTCTGGGGTAAACCATGGAAAGCTGTGTAGGTATGTATATTTGCGTGTGTGGACGTATGTATATACATGTGTATGGGGGTGGGTCTTGCCATTTCTTTCGTCTGTTTCCTTGCGCTACCTCGCAAACGCGGGAGACAGCAACAAAGCAAAAAAAAAAAAAAAAAAAAAAATATATATATATATATATATATATATATATATATATATATATATATATATATATATATATATATATGTTGTTTTCCTGGCGCTACCTCGCTGTAGCTCAAAATCGTTTTCACTCCATCCTTCCACCTCCAATATATATATTGTTGGGGTGAAGAGAGTGGTGAGAGTAAGGGAGCTTGGCAAGGAGACTTGTGTGAGGAAGTACCAGAAGAGACTGAGTACAGAACGGAAAAAGGTTAGAACAAAGGACGTAAGGGGAGTAGGGGAGGAATGGGATGTATTTAGGGAAGCAGTGATGGCTTGCACAAAAGATGCTTGTGGCATGAGAAGCGTGGGAGATGGGCAGATTAGAAAGGGTAGTGAGTGGTGGGATGAAGAAGTAAGATTATTAGTGAAAGAGAAGAGAGAGGCATTTGGACGATTTTCGCAGGGAAATAATGCAAATGAGTGGGAGATATATAAAAGAAAGAGGCAGAAGGTCAAGAGAACGGTGCAAGAGGTGAAAAAGAGGGCAAATGAGAGTTGGGGTGAGAGAGTATCATTAAATTTTAGGGAGAATAAAAAGATGTTTTGGAAGGAGGTAAATAAAGTGCGTAAGACAAGGGAACAAACGGGAACATCAGTGAAGGGGGCTAATGAGGAGATGATACAAGTAGTGGTGATGTGAGAAGGAGATGAAGTGAGTATTTTGAAGGTTTGTTGAATGTGTATGACTATGGAGTGGCAGATATAGGGTGTTTTGGTCGAGTTGGTGTGCAAGGTGAGAGGGTTAGAGAGAATGATTTGGTAAACAGAGAAGAGGTAGTAAAAGGTTTGCGGAAGATGAAGCCGGCAAGACAGTGGGTTTGGATGGTATTGCAGTGGAATTCATTAAAAACGGGGGTGACTGTATTGTTGACTGATTGGTAAGGATATTTAATGTATGTATGATTCATGATGAGGTGCCTGAGGATTGGCGGAATGCTTGCATAGTGCCATTGTACAAAGGCAAAGGGGATAAGAGTGAGTGCTCAAATTACAGAGGTATAAGTTTGTTGAGTATTCTTGGGAAATTATATGGGAGGGTATTGATTGAGAGGGTGAAGGCATGTACAGAGCATCAGATTGGGGAAGAGCAGTGTGGTTTCAGAAGTGGTAGAGGATGTGTGGATCAGGTGTTTGCTTTGAAGAATTTATGTGAGAAATACTTAGAAAAGCAAATGGATTTGTTTGTAGCATTTGGATCTGGAGAAGGCATATGATAGAGTTGATAGAGATGCTCTGTGGAAGGTATTAAGAATACATGGTGTGGGAGGCAAGTTGTTGGAAGCAGTGAAAAGTTTTTATAGAGGATGTAAGGCATGTGTACGAGTAGGAAGAGAGTAAAGTGATTGGTTCTCACTGAATGTTGGTTTGCAGCAATGATGTGTGATGTCTTCATGGTTGTTTAACTTGTTTATGGATGGGGTTGTTAGGGAGGTGAATGCAAGAGTTTTGGAAAGAGGGGCAAGTATGCAATCTGTTGTGGATGAGAGAGCTTAGGAAGTGAGTCGGTTGTTGTTTGCTGATGATACAGCGCTGGTGGCTGATTCGGGTGAGAAACTGCAGAATCTGGTGACTGAGTTTGGTAAAGTGTGTGAAAGAAGGAAGCTGAGAGTAAATGTGAATAAGAGCAAGGTTATTAGGTAAAGTAGGGTTGAGGGACAAATAAATTGGGAGTTAAGTTTGAATGGAGAAAAACTGGAGGAAGTGAAGTGTTTTAGATATCTGGAAGTGGATTTGGCAGCGGATGGAACCATAGAAGTGGAAGTGAATCATAGGGTGGGGGAGGGAGCGAAAGTTCTGGGAGCGTTGGAGAATGTGTGGAAGTCGAGAACGTTATTTTGGAAAGATAAAAAGAGTGTGGTTGAGAGAGCAGAAGTGTATTGAAATGGTTTGGTCACATGGAGAGAATGAGTGAGGAAAGATTGACCAAGAGGATATATGTGTCAGAGGTTTAGGGAACGAGGAGAAGTGGGAGACCAAATTGGAGGTGGAAAGATAGAGTGAAAAAGATTTGAGTGATTGGGCCTGAACATGCAGGAGAGAGAAAGGCGTGCAAGGAATAGAGTGAATTGGAACGATGTGGTATACCGGAGTCGACGTGCTATCAGTGGATTGGACCAGGGCATTTGAAGCGTCTAGGGTAAACCATGGAAAGTTGTGTGGGGCCTGTATGTGGAAAGGGAGCTGTGGTTTCAATGCTTTATACATGACAGCTAGAGACTCAGTGTGAACGAATGTGGCTTTTGTTGTCTTTTCCTAGCACTACCTCGCGCACATTCGGGGGGAGGGGGTTGTTATTTCATGTGTGGCGGGGTGGCGACGGGAATGAATAAGGGCAGACTATGAATTATGTACATATGTATATATGTATATGTCTGTGTGTGTATATATATGTATACGTTGAGATGTATAGATATGTATATGTGCGTGTGTGGACGTGTATGTATATACATATGTATGTGGGTGGGTTAGGCCGTTCTTTCGTCTGTTTCCTTGCGCTACCTCGCTAACAACCCCATCCATAAACAAATTAAACACCCATGGAGACATCACGCACCTCTGTCGCAAACTGACATTCACTGGGAACCAATCACTTTCTTCTCTTCCTACTAATACACATGCCTTACATCTTTGATAAGAACTTTTCATTGCTTCTGGCAACTTACCTCCAACACCATATACTCTTGATACCTTCCACAGAGCATCTCTGTCATGTCTATCATATCCCTTCTCCAGATACATAAATGCTATATACAAATCCATCTGTTTTCTAAGTATTTCTCACGTACATTCTTCAAAGCAAACACCTGATCCACACATCCTCTACCACTTTTGAAACCACACCGCTCTTCCCCAATCTGATGCTATGTACATGCCGTGATTCTCTCACTCAATACCCTCCCATATAATTTCCCAGGAATACTCAAGAAACTTATACCTCTGTAATTTGAACACTCACCTTTATCCCCTTTACCTTTGTACAATGGCACTATGCATGCATTCCGTCAATCCTCAGGCACTTCACCATGAACCATACATATATTGAATATACTTACCAACCAGTCAACAACGCAGTCAACCTCTTTTTTTGATAAATTTCACTGCAGTACCATCCAAACCCGCCATCTTGCCGGATTTCATCTTCCGCAAAGCTTTCACCACCTCTTCTCTGTTTACCAAACCATTCTCCCTGACCCTCTCACTTTGCACACCACCTCGACCAAAACACCCTATATCTGCCACTCTATCATCAAACACATTCAACAAACCTTCGAAATACTCACTCCATCTTCTCACTTCACCACTACTTGCTATTACCTCCCCATTAAACCCCTTCACCGATGTTCCCATTTGAACTCTTGTCTTACGCACTTTTTTCCCCTCCTTCCAATATATATGTATACATATATATATATATATATATATATATATATATATATATATATATATATATATATATATATGACAGTACAGAATGACAGTACAGAATAATTCGTCTTCCTGGAGGGGATCATCGAGCAAGAGCACGGTATAAGATCTGAGAATTTCTTGCCTGGGAACGCCGCAGTCGCCCTCGCATGGTTTATCTCTCATGAAGAGTGTGTATATATCGTGGCCAAATATGTCCTCTCTTTCATCCCCGCCATTACTCCAATCTTTCGGATTTTTACCGAGGTTGTTCCCCCATATATATATCTCCTATTCTTTCTGGCCAGTGATGAAGTCGTAATAGCAATATATTTTGGTGATATCAGCGGCGGGGAGCGGCGGGACGTGGTCACCTCATAAACTGCTCTGATACCGCCTGCCCCCTCACTCACTACCACGCCAACATACTGCTAGGGAGGAAGGCTTTTGTTGGTGACGGTGCGTGCGTGTGCGTGTGTGTGTGTGTGTGTGTGTGTGTGTGTGTGTGTGTGTGCCGTTGAGGGCTCTGTGTTGGTGGAACGTTAGGTGAGGGTTGTGCTGATGAAAGGATGTGTTGATTACGGTTGTGTGATGGTGAAGGATTTTTCGTTGGTGGAAAGTTTTGTATTGGTTAAGGTTGCATGTTGGGGAGGGTGGTGTGCTGGCGAGGTCTGTAGGCTGGCAAAATAATGTGTGTTGGTGAGAGATGAGTGTTAATAAGAGTTGTGTAATTACCTCATAGTACTCTACAGGGAGGCTCTATGATATATCTTTTTAAGCTTTTGAATACAGTCAGCATTCACAGGTCCATCACTTGGCCTATACTATTCATCCGCTACTCTGTTACTATAAAAGTTCTCCCTAAAAATTTTTTCCAACAAATTTCTTTTTTCTTGCTTCTTGTTATGGCTTTTTGACTGCTTTTATTTTTGCATCTCTCGAGGTGTGGTTCGCTATTACCATCATGAAACTGGTTTAGAGACTTTGAGGTTGAGACCAAGTCATCACTTACTCTTCTTTCTTCCTTGGTAGGCAAATTCCTGGCTTCTCATCTCTCACTGTAATTCAGCTGTCTTAATTCCGGTGCTATCTTAATTAGTCTCCTTGGTTCTTGTCCATTAGTTTTTTGTGTTTTGATATGTGTGCTACTGGGAAAGACTTTTGCATTCGTGTTGCCTCGTCTCTTAACATGTCTTTCCTCCCACATTTGTATGTAAACACACAAATTAGTTCAAGCCAGGTATGCTTCTTTGAATTGTGGTAATCAGACTTGAGAAACATATTCCACTGAATTGTTTCCTGAAGATTCCTACTCCTTGGTCTTATACGTGGTTCCAATATTTGCCAGCAGACAGTGTGTCTCCTCCATTGTTCAAGGTCAAGCTCTGGCGACATTTTCTTTTTTATGCTGGAGGCTCCAGTCACGACCAAAAGTCCACATCAAGGCTTGGCCTTAATTGGATTATAATGAGCTTAATGAAAGGGAAGAAGAAGAAGAAGAAGAAGAGACAAGGAGAAGTATTTACGAATTTCGGAGAAAGTGAAAAACCTGTCTTTAAAAAGATGCTAAGTCATAGTTATTAGGAAAGACATGAGAGGGTAGCTTAGAGAATGAGACGCTTATGCCACACCCTGCCAAAAGCTTTGGATATATCAAGGGCAACGACATAGGATCCCCTGAGGTCTTTCAGAGATGTTGACCAGACATTAGTAAGATAGGAGGAATGTCACCAATGGATCTTGCCTTACGGAAGCCATACTGGTTATCAGAAAGAAGTCTGTGAGGGGTTCACGATGTCTGAGGATATAGGAGATGAGGAGACTTTGGAAACTGTAGAAGTCAAAGCAACGGGACGATAGTTAGAAGGATCAGAGCGAGCAATCTCTTAATGAATGGGTTATACCAGCGCGTGCGTCAAGTAAAAATAATTTTGATTGAAAAGAGCGCAACAGACAGGTATGTTCTAGTTCGAAGGCACGCTTTTCCATTACACGGAGACGGATACCATACGACCATAAACTTTACTCCAGAGAGGTAATCGCATTCCGGACAGTCCGAAAAGAGATTACGGGAAGAGGCATAGGATCAGTAAGAGACGAACATCATGGGTGAGGAAATGTTAGAGTCATCTAGGGTAGAGTTAGAGGAGAAACGAAGTTGAATACAGTGTTGCCTTCTAAGTCACTCTTACACTGAAATTCCTGCAGCTTGCTCCCTGCTTGATGATATTCTTATTGAGGCCTTCTTTCACTTTCTTCCTTCTTCATTACTTTGCATTTACTTGGGCTGAATTTCATGAGACATGTATCAGACTGACTTTGGAGTTATCTAGGTCTCCATATAAGATGATGCAATATTCATATTTTTTTTTTACTTCCCTCATGAACTTCCTATCATCTACAAACGTCCTCAGGTATGAGCTCAGTCCTTTTGTCTTGTTCCTGACTTAGATCAGGAAGAATGATGGTCCTAAGACTGAGCCCTGTGGCACACCACTAATGATCCCAACCCGTTTCGTGAAGGTTCCTCTGACATTCATCCTTTTGTTCCCATTCACTTTGGTAATTTGCTCTCCGTCAAAGGAGTTTTTACCTTATTCCCATCTTAAGATCCAGTTTCTTTACCGATCTCTTATGTGGTATAGTGTCAAATGCTATCTGGCAGTCCAGGAAGACACAGTCAACCATCCTTCTCTTTCATCTAAAAGTGAGCTCACGTTCTTATAACGCTGAGGAGATTTGTTAAGCCTAACCCTCGTTCCCTGCATCCTCGTTGTCGCTCACATAGATAGTTTCCTCCTTGCAAGGATTCATCCATTTGCTCTCTTGGTTATGTATTCCAGTGCGGTGCACAACTCACTCGTCAGAGGGACTAGTCTGTCGTTTAATTTCCCAGATTAAGTTTCTTGAAGACAAGATATTTGCCATCTTCCGCTCACTTGTTACTCCACCCTCCCACAGCGATATAATGAGCGGTATTTCAAGTGTTCTGCCAAGTGTATCTGTATACATCTTCACCAACTATGGAGAAACTTCAACAGGACTATGAACCAGATGTGGGTTAAGGCCCGTTAGTGGCATGAGTATGACTTCCCTTTTCCATGTCACTGGTGTTTGGGCTATAGTGTCTTCCACTTTTGTATCTGTCATTCTGCTCCTGACGTAAGTCTACATCACCCGCAACCCTTCTCTCGAATTCCTTTGTCTGATACACGGCTTTTTAGTCGAGATTTTAGTCTTATCGAATCCCAGGAAAATGTTTGGACTATCTCCTGCCTTGTCCACAGATTATTTCCACAGTTTCTCTTCCCTTCCTCCATATCTCGCCGCACTCGTACCTTGCTCTCTTATACCATCCAGATGCTGGCTGGCTCTTGTACCGTCGATGTCCCCTCCACAGTACATCCTCCACAGTATACGTCTCTTAACTCTTTTGCATTTCGACGTCTTTTACTGGACGACATATCTCTTTCCAGTCTTCCTCCCACCTCTGTCTCTCTCTAGCTGAAGGGACGCTCATCCTGTGTCCTTCATCGATGGTTTCCACAGAACATTCTAGTACAGTAATGTGCATCTTGGACGTGGAACTCTAATTCCGGGTCATGTTCCTCAGGAGTTTCCTTAGTTTTGTGTAGTTTCCAAAATTCTCCATCTCCTCGCTGAGGGTCTGGTTTCCTCTCTGATATTTCTCTGTACTCATCAACCACGATAACAGATTGAAAAATGACATGAGCACTTTATCCAGTAGATCTACAGCGAGATATTTACATTTTTTTCCCCCTGTTACTTTGTCCAGAGGTAAGATCTAGTAATGGCGTTGTATCAGCCCTTTTGATTGTGGGTGCTCAGTGACGCGCTGGTCCAGGAACGTTTCCCGTATGCGCTCCTTGGAATTCGAGTCTGCGCGACTTTATCTCCAGACGAATCTATATTCTACCAGTCTGTTCCTTCACATCTGAAATCCTCCATTATCAAAACTTTACCACACGAGCGACTGCCTGTCATGCTGCTTCCTACAACATCCTCAACTGTTCTCTCCTCCTTGTCTTTGTATATATGTTCTGCTTCATGGCAATGCAAAATTTGGATCAGTATGAACCACTGTATGAACACCACTGTGCAGTTAGTTGTTACAGCTGCTCTCCCCATTATATACTGTACCCTCCATGAATGTTAACCCTGAGATATAATATTGTTCCTTTATTAAGAGAGGCAACCCCTCTCTCCTCTTTTGTCTTCTCTCTCCCTCCTACCGTCGTGTATCCCTCTGAACAGATTAAGTCGGATCTTGTCTCTTTAGTAGGTTTTGTCTCCTTTACTCCAACAGTATCATACATGTTTTCCCAAATTGGACCAATGAACTAATGCTCTTTTTGCATTCACTACCAGGTGCCCCAGGTTGGTATACTTCATCTTTAACACGACATTCGCATCACTTGATTTTCCTCACCTCTCTGACCCCTTCTTGTCTCCATTGGTACCTCCTTTTTTTTTTTTTCTGTATTCTTCACTTTTCCGTCGTTCTTCCTTCTGTCTATCACCTCCCTGAATTTCTCCCTGTTGGTAACTTTCTTGTCCCGTTAAGATATCTTCTGGCTACATTTTACGTAGCCAATGCTAGTCGTACCCGTATGTCTTGATTATATTTCCCAGTCATCTGTGTTTGCTTTATGTCAGAAACTGCGTTTAGCTTGTAGTATTCCTTTAACCAATACCTCCTTTCTTTCATCTTGCCCTGGCTGGAATATGGTCTTCTTCCATCCGAAGAAAATCACCGTCGACATACGAGTAACCTTCTGCTGTACTTACTGTCATAGTCTTGGTGCAATCTACTCGTCAGTTGGGTTCTGCAGTGCTGATTTGTAGACCTCCATATTTCTGATTTGTTCTAAGATGACCAATTTTGGCAACGTGCTCTGATCATGAATGCTCTGTTTTTTTTTTTTCATTGCAAACCATACATTTCCCAAATTGTTCTGTCTCGAACAACAACATTGCACCCTCATTCCACTTTCATTTCGTGATTTTCTTTGTTTCATTGTCTCCGGATCTCTTTTTCTATAAAGTGGTTGATATAAGTTTTTTCTTAGTTGCCCACCCTTAACGTTTCCTCCAGTTCCTTGCCCACTATTCCCCAACAGCCTCTGCTGTGTGCATTATAGACATTTTCTTATAATCTGTGTCGAGGACATCCCGAGGAAATCCCTCTGATCTTTCTTGTATTCTCAGAGACTCTTTCCACAAGCGATGTATATTTTCCTAGGCTACGTTACTTCTGAATTCCTTCAGTCACTTGGATTTCACTGCCCTGCTCTTTGATCATATATATATTTCAGTTTCCTATTTTCTCTTTCCCTGTGATAACCCTTTATATGATATTTGATTCCATTCCTTAGTTGATTTCTTCATCTGTTTGCTTATCTTCTGATCCCATGTCTGTGTCATATATATCAGTTTCTCCAACATATATGGTTCCACCAGATTCTTCATTTAATACTCCTCTGAGTTTTGTCTTCCGCCTTCAGTGTAAAACCTTCAAAATCTTCAAATTCCTTTTCATTACATCTTTCTACCAAACCCATGTACACATCAGTAGGGTCAGGATAATTCGTCTTGCTTGACTCTATTGTTTAAAGTCTAATCCATTCCTGGCTGCGTGTTTACTTAGTTTGAGCAGAAAAACAATAGAAAACCATAAACTTTCTGTCAGACTTTTTTTTTTGCCATGTGCTTAAGCCTT
The DNA here is from genome assembly GCF_036320965.1 of Panulirus ornatus. Classification (NCBI taxonomy): domain Eukaryota; kingdom Metazoa; phylum Arthropoda; class Malacostraca; order Decapoda; family Palinuridae; genus Panulirus; species Panulirus ornatus. Next base: position 18,703,323 of record NC_092244.1, on the reverse strand, counting down.
TAGATATTCATGGCCAGACTCGTGTACTAAGGATAAAGAATTCATTTAGATGAATTTTAAAATGAAGCCGAGCAGATCTGTTGACATTTGACGCGCTGTGTATTAGTCATAATGATGTTTCTTTATTTACTGCAACATTTCTCTTTAATGTTATTTTTGTTATCATTTACTTTATAATTTACAAAAAATGATCGCTTCACTTCATTTTTTTTTTGTCGTTTTCTAACCTAACCACTTATAACATCAACATATAGTGTGTAGCGTCAGTATGGCGGCTTGAATTTCTAAGTCGGCTACACAGTCACTGCTTTTACCACCTTGATTTGTCACAGTGAAACGGCATTTTCAAGAAATACCGGAATGTAGGTGACCCTCTGACGTCTTCTCCTCCTCCTCACTTGTACCATAGGTGTGATGAGGCTGTTCGTCCGTACGTCTGTGTCTTCTCCAGAAGGTGAGGTCTGGCTCGGGCGCTTCTGTCCCGTGTTGCGCTTTAGATACGTGACGGTGAGGCTGTGTGTTGGTGAAGAGAGTGTGTGTTGGTGTACTGGTGAGGGATAGTTTAATGGTTAGGTTAAGTGCTGGCGAAGGCTTGAGTGTTGGTGAAGGTTGGGTGTTGGTGAAGGGTTGGGTGTTAGTGAAGGTTGGGCGTTGGTGAGGGTTGAATGTTGGTGAAGGGATGAGTGTTGATGAAAGGTTGAGGGTGAGGGATTGGTTGTGCTGGTGGGGGGGTTGCGTAATGGTTAAGGGTCGTGTTGTGTTGAGGAGTTTGTGTTGGTGAAGTATTGGGTATTGTTGGAGTATTGTGCGTTGATGAGGGGTTGAGTGTTGGTGGAAAGTTATTTGTTGGCGAGTTGGTGACGGGTTATCTTAGCGAGGGTAATATGATTACATATTTGAACGGTGCGAGGAGGGAAGTTCTACACTCGTGGGGACCCAACCCTTGGACATCCTCTTCGTAAATGCAGCTTTTTTCAAACTTTTTTAAACTGTCAGCATTCACAGGTTTACCAGTCAACTGCTCTAATACTATAAAAGTACTTCTTTGCACCTTATTCAGCAAGTGTCTTGCTTGATATCCTGTTATATCGTCTATTTACTCTATATTTGTATCTTTTCAAGAATAGATGACTGGCGACATGCTCAGACTAGTTTAAAAGCTTAGATATTGCGTAAGTCACTCCTTACTCTTCTCTCCTCCATGATGGACAGATTCAGTACTGCTAGCATGTGTGCGTTTTTGTATTTATGTGTAAATGAAAGTCTATTTATGCTATACGGGGAGGGAGCTCTCCGCTCTTGGAGCCCTATCTCTTAAACATTCCTTACCGTCATATAGCGAATTAGATCCTATTATACTTTCAGCATTTGCCATGTCTTCCTTCCCGTGGTTCCATTCAACCCCACTCTCATACTGTAAGAGAACTTCGCATCTTTTTTGTTAAGTTTGTTGCTTAATTCCGTGTCATGTGTCCTAGTTCTTCTGTCCCTACATCTCTCGGAGAACTGTTCACTGTCTACTTCATCTGTCTCTATTAAAACCTTAAAGGTTGTAGTCAGATCACTCCTCGCTCTTCTCTCTTCCAAGTCTAGCAGATTTAAAGCCTGTAGCCTATCTCTCTAACTCAGCTTTCATAATTCTTTGTTGCTCTCCTCTTGACCCTCTCTGTTAACTCTTTCTGCATCTTTTGGTGCAGTGACCAGACTTGAGAAGCATGTTCTAATTTGGGCCTTGAATAGGATGCGCATGTGTGTGTGTGTGTGTGTGTGTGTGTGTGTGTGTGTGTGTGTGTGTGAGTGGGTGCGCGCGCGCACGTTAGGGGAGGAGGAGTTGGCGTCAGGCTGTGTGGTGCGGGAGGGGCGTAAGGTGTGTGTGTTGTTTATGTGAAAGGGTGAGCGAGGGGGAAAGGTTAAAAAGTTACGGTTGGCTGTGATAGTGGTGATATGCTGGGAGTAATGGGGCCTGTGGCAGCGTATATGAGGAAGCCTTGAGAGTGCTCTATATATGTATATACAGAACTGTGTACTTAGGTAGGGGCGAAGAAACTGGTATTAGGAAAGTTGCTTGAGGTATGGGTGGAGGTGAGTGAGGGCGGGGGGTGGTGATTGTTAGAGGCAGTGTGACGTGTGGGTGACTGAGGTGCGGGGGATCATCTTCAGGGATTGTGTGTAGAAAAGTGAGGGCCGAGGTGATTGCTGGAGGGCGAGGTGCTTCTTGTGGCTCGTGTGTTGGTGACAGAGGGCTGGGGGAGATTGTTGGAGGTCGTGTGTAGGTGACAGATTGTTAGAGAGATTGTTGGAGGTCGTGTGTAGGTGACAGATGGTTAGGGAGATTGTTGGAGGTCGTATGTAGGTGACAGTGTTGGGGATATTGTTGGAGGTTGTATGTAGGTGACAGAGGGTTGGGGAGATTGTTGGAGGTCGTATGTAGGTGACAGATGGTTAGGGAGATTGTTGGAGGTCGTATGTAGGTGACAGAGGGTTGGGGATATTGTTGGAGGTCGTATGTAGGTGACAGAGGGTTGGGGAGATTGTTGGAGGTCGTATGTAGGTGACAGAGGGTTGGGGAGATTGTTGGAGGTCGTATGTAGGTGACAGAGGGTTGGGGATATTGTTGGAGGTCGTATGTAGGTGACAGAGGGTTGGGGAGATTGTTGTAGATCGTATGTAGGTGACAGAGGGTTGGGGAGATTATTGGAGGTCGTATGTAGGTGACAGAGGGTTGGGGAGATTGTTGGAGGTCGTATGTAGGTGACAGAGGGTTGGGGAGATTGTTGGAGGTTGTATGTAGGTGACAGAGGGTTGGGGAGATTGTTGTAGATCGTATGTAGGTGACAGAGGGTTGGGGAGATTGTTGGAGGTCGTATGTAGGTGACAGAGGGTTGGGGAGATTGTTGGAGGTCTTATGTAGGTGACAGAGGGTTGGGGATATTGTTGGAGGTTGTATGTAGGTGACAGAGGGTTGGGGAGATTGTTGGAGGTCGTATGTAGGTGACAGATGGTTAGGGAGATTGTTGGAGGTCGTATGTAGGTGACAGATGGTTAGGGAGATTGTTGGAGGTCGTATGTAGGTGACAGAGGGTTGGGGAGATTGTTGTAGATCGTATGTAGGTGACAGAGGGTTGGGGAGATTATTGGAGGTCGTATGTAGGTGACAGAGGGTTGGGGAGATTGTTGGAGGTCGTATGTAGGTGACAGAGGGTTGGGGAGATTGTTAGAGGTTGTATGTAGGTGACAGAGGGTTGGGGAGATTGTTGTAGATCGTATGTAGGTGACAGAGGGTTGGGGAGATTGTTGGAGGTCGTATGTAGGTGACAGAGGGTTGGGGAGATTGTTGGAGGTCGTATGTAGGTGACAGAGGGTTGGGGAGATTGTTGGAGGTCGTATGTCCGTGATTGATTGGGGGAAGGTTTTCGGTGGTTGTGTGTACCTGACTGAGTGGGTTGGGATGGCGCTAGATTGTAGTTTTTGAATAACTAAAGTAGTAGATAAGCTTTTATCATTATTATTATTATTATTATTATTATTATTATTATTATTATTTTTATTTTTTTATTATACTTTGTCGCTGTCTCCCGCGTTTGCGAGGTAGCGCAAGGAAACAGACGAAAGAAATGGCAAGACCCACCACCCCCATACACATGTATATACATACGTCCACACACTCAAATATACATACCTACACAGCTTTCCATGGTTTACCCCAGACGCTTCACATGCCTTGATTCAATCCACTGACAGCACGTCAACCCCGGTATACCACATCGCTCCAATTCACTCTATTCCTTGCCCTCCTTTCACCCTCCTGCATGTTCAGGCCCCGATCACACAAAATCTTTTTCACTCCATCTTTCCACCTCCAATTTGGTCTCCCTCTTCTCCTCGTTCCCTCCACCTCCGACACATATATCCTCTTGGTTAATCTTTCCTCACTCATTCTCTCCATGTGCCCAAACCACTTCAAAACACCCTCTTCTGCTCTCTCAACCACGCTCTTTTTATTTCCACACATCTCTCTTACCCTTACGTTACTCACTCGATCAAACCACCTCACACCACACATTGTCCTCAAACATCTCATTTCCAGCACATCCATCCTCCTGCGCACAACTCTATCCATAGCCCACGCTTCGCAACCATACAACATTGTTGGAACCACTATTCTTTCAAACATACCCATTTTTGCTTTCCGAGATAATGTTCTCGACTTCCACACATTCTTCAAGGCCCCCAGAATTTTCGCCCCCTCCCCCACCCTATGATCCACTTCCGCTTCCATGGTTCCATCCGCTGCCAGATCCACTCCCAGATATCTAAAACACTTCACTTCCTCCAGTTTTTCTCCATTCAAACTCACCTCCCAATTGACTTGACCCTCAACCCTACTGTACCTAATAACCTTGCTCTTATTCACATTTACTCTTAACTTTCTTCTTCCACACACTTTACCAAACTCAGTCACCAGCTTCTGCAGTTTCTCACATGAATCAGCCACCAGCGCTGTATCATCAGCGAACAACAACTGACTCACTTCCCAAGCTCTCTCATCCCCAACAGACTTCATACTTGCCCCTCTTTCCAAAACTCTTGCATTTACCTCCCTAACAACCCCATCCATAAACAAATTAAACAACCATGGAGACATCACACACCCCTGCCGCAAACCTACATTCACTGAGAACCAATCACTTTCCTCTCTTCCTACACGTACACATGCCTTACATCCTCGATAAAAACTTTTCACTGCTTCTAACAACTTTCCTCCCACACCATATATTCTTAATACCTTCCACAGAGCATCTCTATCAACTCTATCATATGCCTTCTCCAGATCCATAAATGCTACATACAAATCCATTTGCTTTTCTAAGTATTTCTCACATACATTCTTCAAAGCAAACACCTGATCCACACATCCTCTACCACTTCTGAAACCACACTGCTCTTCCCCAATCTGATGCTCTGTACATGCCTTCACCCTCTCAATCAATGCCCTCCAATATAATTTACCAGGAATACTCAACAAACTTATACCTCTGTAATTTGAGCACTCACTCTTATCCCCTTTGCCTTTGTACAATGGCACTGTGCACGCATTCCGCCAATCCTCAGGCACCACACCATGAGTTATACATACATTAAATAACCTTACCAACCAGTCAACAATACAGTCACCCCCTTTTTTTAATAAATTCCACTGCAATACCATCCAAACCTGCTGCCTTGCCGGCTTTCATCTTCCGCAAAGCTTTCACTACCTCTTCTCTGTTTACCAAATCATTTTCCCTAACCCTCTCACTTTGCACACCACCTCGACCAAAACACCCTATATCTGCCACTCTATCATCAAACACATTCAACAAACCTTCAAAATACTCACTCCATCTCCTTCTCACATCACCACTACTTGATATCACCTCCCCATTTGCGCACTTCACTGAAGTTCCCATTTGCTCCCTTGTCTTACGCACTTTATTTACCTCCTTCCAGAACATCTTTTTATCCTCCCTAAAATTTAATGATACTCTCTCACCCCAACTCTCATTTGCCCTTTTTTTCACCTCTTGCACCTTTCTCTTGACCTCCTGTCTCTTTCTTTTATACATCTCCCACTCAATTGCATTTTTTCCCTGCAAAAATCGTCCAAATGCCTCTCTCTTCTCTTTCACTAATACTCTTACTTCTTCATCCCACCACTCACTACCCTTTCTAATCAACCCACCTCCCACTCTTCTCATGCCACAAGCATCTTTTGCGCAATCCATCACTGATTCCCTAAATACATCCCATTCCTCCCCTACTCCCCTTACTTCCATTGTTCTCACCTTTTTCCATTCTGTACTCAGTCTCTCGTGGTACTTCCTCACACAGGTCTCCTTCCCAAGCTCACTTACTCTCACCACCCTCTTCACCCCAACATTCACTCTTCTTTTCTGAAAACCCATACAAATCTTCACCTTAGCCTCCACAAGATAATGATCAGACATCCCTCCAGTTGCACCTCTCAGCACATTAACATCCAAAAGTTTCTCTTTCGCACGCCTGTCAATTAACACGTAATCCTCCTACTTACATAAGTATACTTATGTATATCTCTCTTTTTAAACCAGGTATTCCCAATCATCAGTCCTTTTTCAGCACATAAATCTATATATATATATATATATATATATATATATATATATATATATATATATATATATATATATATCTGGGGATAGGGGACAAAGAGTACTTCCCACGTATTCCCTGCGTGTCGTAGAAGACGACTGAAAGGGGAGGGAGCGGGGTCTGGAAACCCTTTCCTCCCGTTTTTTTCTTTATTTCTCAATTTTCCAAAAGAAGGAACAGAGAAGAGGGCCAAGTGAGGATATTCCCTCAAAGGCTCAATCCTCTGTTGTTAACGCTACCTCGCTAACTCGGGAAATGGCGAATATGTATGATTGATATATATATATATATATATATATATATATATATATATATATATATATATATATATATATATATATATATATATATATATACACACACACACACACGCACACACACACACACTGGTATTCACTGCCTCACCTTCCTTGCCCAGGAGTCCTTTCTATCATCTTTGTGGATCCCTCCGCTCTCAGGAGGCTAGCCACGGTCACCCGGCTGAACCACAGGTTATAAAGTGTAGTGATGTTGTGTGTGTGTGTGTGTGTGTGTGTGTGGGGGGGGGGGGGGGGGAGTTTGGGACAACTTGATATTAAGTGTTCGGTCTTCTCCGTGGTAGGTACATAATTAGCATGACGCAAGGGTTCGACGTGTGATGTCATCGGTGTTTGAAATGTTGTAGTGGTGGTTGATGGTGTCCACAGCCTAGGCGGAACAGTGCAGTTTGTATTGGTTTGTGGAGAGTGTAGTCCTGTGGCTCTGATGTCTACCATTACCAGAGTCTCTGTGTCCCTGCTCAACTCCCATATCCTCAGACATCTTTGAATCTCACAGTTTTCTCTCTGATCACTCGCATGGCTTCCGTAGTGGAAGACCCACTGGTGATATTCTTTCCTATCTTACTAAAGTCTGGTCATCATCCCTGAAAGATTTTTCGAAACCCTTTGTAGTTGCCCTTGATATATCCAAAGCTTTCGACGTGGTGTGGCATCGCCTCTCATCTACGAGCTCCCCTGTTTTGCCTTCTCTCCCTCACCTTGCTCCTTCATATCTAGTGTCCTTTCTGGCCCATCTATCTCTGTGGTTGTTGGTGGATCAGCCTCTCCCCCTTTCTCCATTAACAGCGGTGTTCTTCAAGGCTCTGTCCTGCCCCCCTGCACTTTTTTTACTCCGTTTTGTCAACGTTTTCTTATCTTCCACAAATAACCAAATGTACCACATGCTGACCACTCATTACTGCATTCCTCCACCCTACATCTTTCGAGTCTGCTCCTTCTTCTATCTCTAAATCTGCTGCTCGTCTTGAAACAACTTCCTCAATGAACTCAGACCAGGAGAGGATATCTCAGTGGGTAGATAAAACCTAATTACGTTTAGTGCCTCCAAGACCCCAGTTTCTACCTCTCTCTCTCTCTCTCTCTCTCTCTCTCTCTCTCTCTCTCTCTCTCTCTCTCTCTCTCTCTCTCTCTCGAGAATTCCCCATTACTTTCCTCTCTTCTGACGGTTCTGAAATTCCACTTCTTGACTCAATGAACATGCTTGGTATTACTGTAACGACCACTTTAACTTGGAAACCTATGAAAGTGGGAGTCCTGTTTAGATGTTTAAATTTCTTTTCTTCTGAACAGTTATTCCGTTTATACAAGGGATTGATTCGTCCTTGTATGGAGCACTGTTCTCACATCTGGGGTGGTTCTAGCTCTGCATCCTTACTTGACAAAGTTAAGTCGAAAGCGGTTCGTCTTGTAAACTCTCCCAGGCTAACTTTCCCTACACTATAGGTATTACTTTGATTTTTGCTCCCAAGATCTGGCTGCTCTTGTATCCCGCCACTAGCTAGACCACGCAGTACTCGGCAAGCTGCTGCGTCACATGATTACTGTGTGTCCGTTAGCAACTCAAGGGTGGGCCTTTTTGATAATTGTTTCCTTACACTTCGAAACTTTGGAACTTTCTACCCTATCATGTTTTTTTCCCAATAACTATGACCTGGCACTTTTCAAAACACGGTTTCCACTTCCTCCTGATTTCATGAATACTTTCCCTTGTCTTTTTTTTTTTTTCTAATATATCAACCTCTTTATATATTTCCATTAAGTCCCTGCCTTGAGGTGGACTCTTTTTTTTTTTTCCGTGACTGGAGCCTCCAACGTCGAAAGAAAAAAGTTTCAGATGGCTGTATGTCGGGTGGGGAGGTGCTTGAATGATGATGATGAATGATGATGATAGAAAAGTCCCTTCCAAGGAAGGGGGGAAAGGAGGAGGGAAGTGCAAGACGGTAAATAGCCAGGGCTCTACCTAACGTGCACTGGGTTGTTAAGGTCGGTTGGGACAAGGCTGGTGAGTGGAGGGCGAAGGAATGGGTGGAGGGAAGTGCTTAAGGCTGTATTAGGATGGTGGTTGAATCTTGCATGTCTGGTTAATTCTGCGCGTATATGTTTTATCGGTGTTGTGTTTGTTGGGGCAGGATGATCTGATAGGACAGGTCTCTGAGATGTGAAGTAAGGGTAAGCTTTATATTTTTGTCTGGGAGCTGGTGGAATGTATGTGAACCTCCAGAAGCATTTGACACTATACTGCACCGAAGGCCTATTAAGGAGCTGGATCGCCAGACAGGAGTTAGGAGGAGACTCCTTCAGTGGATAGATCTTAGTAGAAGGGAACAGAGGGCGCATGTGAGGGAGGATCTTCTCCAAAAGGGATGAGGTTTCCAGTAGACTGCTCTGGTGTTCTGTTCTTTGACCGTTACTCCTCTTGATCCATGTGAATGGCTTGCAAGAAGATATGGACTCCTACTCTTCCTGGATGTGTTTGCAGATGACGCAGTGGTCATGAGGAAGTGAGCAGCAAGGATTACATCGCCTTACAAGGGGATCTCGAGAGTCCCAAAAGTTGGTCTGATGGCCGTATGATAGGGGAGTAGGTTCAAGTGAAGGAGTCCTACGAGTGCTAAACTCCCTCCCCCGTACAGTACAAATAGGTAATCACCCACCCAGTCACCCACCCACCCACCCACCCACCCACCCACACACACACACACACACACACACACACACACACCGTGGTGTAGTGGTTAACGTTACTTACCACAAGTCAGCATGGGCCGGCATGGTTCGGGACTGGTCGAGGAATGGGTACCTGGATGAAGCAGGTGTGTGTGTGTGTGTGTGTGTGTGTGTGTGTGTGTGTGTGTGTGTGTGTGTGTGTGTGTCCGTGCGTGCGTACATATATATATATATATATATATATATATATATATATATATATATATATATATATATATATATATATATATTTTTTTTTTTTTCGCTGTCTCCCGCGTTTGCGAGGTAGCGCAAGGAAACAGACGAAAGAAATGGCCCAACCCACCCCCATACACATGCCTTGATTCAATCCACTGACAGCACGTCAACCCCGGTATACCACATCGCTCCAATTCACTCTATTCTTTGCCCTCCTTTCACCCTCCTGCATGTTCAGGCCCCGATCACACAAAATCTTTTTCACTCCATCTTTCCACCTCCAATTTGGTCTCCCTCTTCTCCTCGTTCCCTCCACCTCCGACACATATATCCTCTTGGTCAATCTTTCCTCACTCATTCTCTCCATGTGACCAAACCATTTCAAAACACCCTCTTCTGCTCTCTCAACCACGCTCTTTTTATTTCCACACATCTCTCTTACCCTTACGTTACTTACTCGATCAAACCACCTCACACCACACATTGTCCTCAAACATCTCATTTCCAGCACATCCATCCTCCTGCGCACAACTCTATCCATAGTCCACGCCTCGCAACCATACAACATTGTTGGAACCACTATTCCTTCAAACATACCCATTTTTGCTTTCCGAGATAATGTTCTCGACTTCCACACATTCTTCAAGGCTCCCAGAATTTTCGCCCCCTCCCCCACCCTATGATCCACTTCCGCTTCCATGGTTCCATCCGCTGCCAGATCCACTCCCAGATATCTAAAACACTTCACTTCCTCCAGTTTTTCTCCATTCAAACTCACCTCCCAATTGAATTGACCCTCAACCCTACTGTACCTAATAACCTTGCTCTTATTCACATTTACTCTTAACTTTCTTCTTTCACACACTTTACCAAACTCAGTCACCAGCTTCTGCAGTTTCTCACATGAATCAGCCACCAGCGCTGTATCATCAGCGAACAACAACTGACTCACTTCCCAAGGTATTGATTGAGAGGGTGAAGGCATGTACAGAGCATCAGATTGGGGAAGAGCAATGTGGTTTCAGAAGTGGTAGAGGATGTGTGGATCAGGTGTTTGCTTTGAAGAATGTATGTGAGAAATACTTAGAAAAGCAAATGGATTTGTATGTAGCATTTATGGATCTGGAGAAGGCATATGATAGAGTTGATAGAGATGCTCTGTGGAAGGTATTAAGAATATATGGTGTGGGAGGCAAGTTGTTAGAAGCAGTGAAAAGTTTTTATCGAGGATGTAAGGCATGTGTACGTGTAGGAAGAGAGGAAAGTAATTGGTTCTCAGTGAATGTAGGTTTGCGGCAGGGGTGTGTGATGTCTCCATGGTTGTTTAATTTGTTTATGGATGGGGTTGTTAGGGAGGTGAATGCAAGAGTTTTGGATATATATATATATATATATATATATATATATATATATATATATATATATATATATATATATATATATATATATATATACACATATATATACACATATATATACCTCCCGCGTTAGCGAGGTAGCGCAAGGAAACAGACGAAAGAATAGCCCAACCCACCCACACACACATGTATATACGTACACGTCCACACACAGCACATATACATAAATGTACATCTCAACGTATGCATATATATATATATACACACACACATGTGCGCGAGGTAGCCCAAGGAAAAGACAGCAAAGGCTACATTCGTTCACACTGAGTCTCTAGCTGTCATGTATAATGCACCGAAACCACATCTCCCTTTCCTCATGCATGCCCCACAAAACTTTCCATGGTTTAGCCCAGAGGCTTCACATGCCCTGGTTCAGTCCTTTGACAGCACGTCGACCTCGGTATACCACATCGTTCCAGTTCACTGTATTCCTTGCATGCCTTTCACCCTCCAGAATGTTCAGGCCCCGATCACTCAAAATCTTTTTCACTCCATCTTTCAACCTCCAATTTGGTCTCCCACTTCTCCTCGTTCCCTCCACCTCTGACACATATATCCTCTTGGTCAATCTTTCCTCACTCATTCTCTCCATGTGCCCAAACCATTTCAAAACACCCTCTTCTGCTCTCTCAACCACACTTTTTTTTTATTACCACACATCTCTTACCCTTTCATTATTTAGTCGATCAAACCACCTCACACCATATATTGTCCTCAAACATCTCATTTCCAACACATCCACCCTCCTCCGCACAACTCTATCTATAGCCCACGCCTCTCAGCCATATAACATTGCTGGCACCACTATTCCTTTAAACATACCCATTTTTGCCTTCCAGAACTTTCTCCCCCTCCCCCACCCTATGATTCACTTCCGCTTCCATGGATCCATCCGCTGCCAAATCCTCTCCCAGATATCTAAAACACTTCACTTCCTCCAGTTTTTCTCCATTCAAACTTACCTCCTAGTTGACTTGTCCCTCAACCCTACTGTACCTAATTACCTTGCTCTTATTCACGTTTACTCTCAGCTTTCTTCTTTCTCACACTTTACCACCTCACCATGAGTCATACATACATTGAATAACCTTACCAACCACTCAACAATACAGTCACCCCCTTTTTTAATAAATTTTACTGCAATACCATCCAAACCCACTGCCTTGCCGGCTTTCATCTTCCGCAAATCTTTTACAACCTCTTCTCTGTTTACCAAATCATTTTCCCTAACCCTCTCACTTTGCACACCACCTCGACCAAAACACCATATATATGCCACTCTATCATGTAACACATTCAGCAAACCTTCAAAATACTCACTCTATCTCCTTCTCACATCACCACTACTTGTTATTACCTCCCCATTAGCCCCCTTCACCGATGTTCCCACTTATTCTCTTGTCTTACGCACTTTATTTACCTCCATCCAAAACATCTTTTTATTCTCCCTGAAATTTAATGATACTCTCTCATCCCAACTCTCATTTGCCCTCTTTTTCACCACTTGCACCTTTCTCTTGACCTCCTGCCTCTTTCTTTTATACGTCTCCCAGTCATTTGCACTATTTCCTTGCAGAAATTGTCCAGATGCCTCTCTTTTCTCTTTCACAAATAATCTTACTTCTTCATCCCACCACTCACTACCCTTTCTAATCTACCCACCTCCCACGCTTCTCCTGCCACTAGCATCTTCAGCGTAAGCCATCACTGCTTCCCTAAATACATCCCATTCCTCCCCCACTCCCCTTACGTCCTTTGCTCTCACCTTTGAGCAGGACGGTACAACCCCTGGGTGTCGGGTGAGAGCAGCCCATCATACTGATGGGTCGGTCTGTCTTGTTGGAGAGTCCCTCTGTCGTGCTCATGGTCCGTAACGTTGTGCTCATGGTCCGTATCGTCGTGTTCGTGGGCCGTACCGTCTTGCTCGTAGGCCGTACCGTCTTGCTCGTGAGCTGTAGCGTCTTCCTCATGGACCGTACCGTCTTGCTCTTGAGCTGAACCGTCTTCTTCATGGACCGTACCCTCTTGCTAATGGGCTGTACCGTCTTGCTCGTTGGCCGTACCGTCTTCCTCATGGGCCGTACCGTCGTGCTCGTGGGCCGTACCGTCTTGCTCGTGGACCGTAGTGTCTTGCTCGTGGACCGTACCGTCTTCCTCGTGGGCCGTACCGTCTTGCTCGTGGACCGTATCATTTTGCTCGTGGGCCGTACCGTCGTACTTATGGATGGCACCATCGTGCTCAAGAGCTCCATACTCGCAGGTGTGGACTCCCCTGTGCTGCACGCACCCGTGCTGCAGCCGGGGTGGACAGCAGCGCCGCCGGCACCGCTCGGTCCACTGCTGCAAATGTCAACAAGCAGAATGAGCGGATAAATCCCAAATGTCGCGTCCCCGGAGAGGACTTAAAGTGCCGCCCATGACCAACACACAGGCACATACAGGTCCCTGCCTCCCTCGCAGCAGCAGCAGTACCCCCACCGACGTCTGATATAGTGGTCAAAGGTCAAGGCTTAACCCTGAAGCAGCAGTATTACCTCCGTGGAGGTTGAATGTAACTATCAAAGGTCACAACTTATCTTTGTATCAGTAGTATCGCCTCTTTGACCGTCATATATAAAGGTCACAGCTTATCCTTGTAGTAGGAGTATGATACCTCCACGGATTTCAGATGCGAAGGTCAAAGGTCATGCCTCACCCTTGTAACAGCAGTATTACCTCCATGGATGTCAAACATAAAGGTCATAGGTTTTAGTCTACCTCTGTAACAGCAATGTTCTTCAAGCGAACGTGAAACACAAAGGCCAGAGGTCACAGTTTATCCCATATCGGCAGCAGTACTTCCATAAAGGTCAAACACGTAGGTCAAAGTTCAGAACTTATCTTGCACAAGCAGGAGTACCTCCACAAAGATCAAATGTAAAGACGAAGAGGTCACCGCTTAATAACCCACAGTAGTACTCCCTTCACGGAGGTACAGTGTGAAGGTCGTAGGTCAACAGCTTTCCTCCCTATCAAACATGAGTATTAAACAGTTTAGTGTTTGTCGTTTAAGCACGACAGAACTTAGGACATGAGCGTTATCATCAGAGGCATGACAGCATCCCCTGAATGAGAAATGACCTAGATAAACACAGGGTGATCAGGGGATGTGTGTGTGTGTGTGTGTGTGCGTGTCAGCATCGAAGTATGAACATACCCTCGTCCCCACGTAAGACTCCTTCGTTCGAGGAGACAACTGAAGGGACGTCTGTGTTCAACATGAAGCCCTAAACATATCCTCCCAAAGCTGGCGGGGATGTAGGCGTCCAGTGTCGAACTGTTAAACATTTTCCCGCGGCTGGGCGCCATTAGGGCCAGGCTGTCTGTGGCTGGTGTGGCTGCTCAACCCGACACATATTGCCTCCATCCCCTTCCCCCGTGCAGATCGTGCCTCAGCCAGCCCACTGTCACCTTGTTTGCGAATTCTTTTCCGTTATTCATCCCCGTAAACCTGACGGCGAGTCAGAATGATATTGATGAAACACTTGGGCGATGATGATTTGTGAATAGCGATATTACAGCGTTGTCGAATTATCCGGATGACGGGCGCATTTGTAGCACCCAACGTGAGCAGAGAATTATGATTTTTCATACGTATGTTCTTTTTATTGATACAATATAGCCGGTGTTCACAGTAACGTATATGACATCCGGATAACAGTTATTGTTGGCGTGGAATGTAAAGTTGTTATTTATGCCGCGGATGAATTCAATACATGACGCTCTGGGAGCACACAGATTGGTCGGCAGGGAGATGTGCTGATTGGCCGGCAGAGAGCAGAGAGGTGTGCCGACTGGTTAGCAGAGAGAGAGACTCTGATTCGTCAGATGACAAACAGATGTATCAGCAAGGAGAGAGAGAGAGAGAGAGAGAGAGAGAGAGAGAGAGAGAGAGAGAGAGAGAGAGAGAGAGAGAGAGCCTGCTGGACCACAGACACGGGATGGTGCTGAGCGATGTTGAGAGAGAGAGACACCAGTTGGTCTACAAAGGATCCCGGGCACTCACTCGTCCATCATGGCACAGTGACGGGTCCTCATGTGCAGTGAATCAAGACAAGAAAGCGACAAACAGTGGTCACCAGGGGAGGCGAAGTGTTAAGTGTTGGACAAAGGAACCTGCTGATACGTGTAGGGGATAACCTGACGGGCAAGCGTTGGTATACATTGATGTACAAGTGGAGACTTTTGTGGGTTAGCCAGCGAAAGGACACATTGTTTACCCATTGGAAAGAATTGCTGATTTGATCGTGCAAGGAACACGATGGGAAGACACCGCAATGACTCTCTTAGTGGTTAACGAAGAGGAAATGCTGATTGACCTCTGATAACACGGTGATTGGTCAAGACTGAGGAAAGCTCATTGGCCAACACCAAGGCGCTGATTAACTAGCAGAGCGGTCACCAAGAGGACAAACTACACACCTAGATCGGTGTACGCAACCCAGCAGACCGCTCATGAGAACAAGCTGGTTCGGGAGGAGGAGGGCTGACTGAGCAAACAGTAAAGGAAGATGTTGACAGGTCAGGAGAGACACACGTGCATGGGTCAAGCAAAGAGACACGAAGGAAAAGATCAGGGAAGCTGTGGCAACGGAACACGGTAAATAAGATGGACGAGAAAGTCAAGGAAAGTGAAGAGTGAGAACAAGGAGCTACAGAACACAGTGAGGAACTGTAAGATGAGTGTAAAAGAGGAATGTACGAGGGAAAGTAGGGCTACAAGAGATAGTTCTAGGGCTGAGGAACAAGAGCCAGAAGCGTAACAAGGCTTTAGGGGACTCTGAATTTGGAGAAGCTAACTTTGTGAATGTAGGGAAACAGAGGGCAACGTATTCTGATAGAGACGGAACAATCAGGATTGCTACACGAACGCTCGAAGAAAGTGTGTAATCTGCAGGAGTAATGTGTGACTGGGAAGATATGGATTGTAAACGAACCAAGTGTCAAGAAGGAGGAGGAATCGCCACTGCAGCGGTGGGCAGACAGGTGTACTGCACCAGACCTCTGAGAGATCGTGCAGCGTGAGGTGATGGACGGAAGTCGTTGATGATTTCCAGGTTGGCAGAAGACTGTGGTCCAGTCACAGAAGAAAGGTTTATGTAGCCGAAAGAGAACTTCAGAAAAAGAACTGGTACAGGCTATGTAAATGCCGAACGCAGTCATCGAGTTAAATTGATACGATTTACAGATTATAATCATGGCTTATGGGACGTTTTGTAATAAAATTCAAGTGGAAAGGCTTAGGTATGAGATGCTGAAACAGGGTTGAGCACTTGTTGAAAATGAGGAAATGAACTGAATCAAATCAAGAGCCGATTGGCCATGGAAGATGCTTGAGAGGAGTACAGCAGAGCGTGCAGTCAGGCGGCATAAAACGGGAAACATTAAGAGAGAGAGAGAGAGAGAGAGAGAGAGAGAGAGAGAGAGAGAGAGAGAGAGAGAGAGAGAGAGAGAGAGAGAGACTCCCGCCACCAGCTTAGGGAGGCCAAGAATCCAAGATATTATGTGGCCTAGGTGCAGATGCAGAAGGAACTGGTAAGAAATGAAAGCGAACCGGAGTCTACGTAGGGACCCAGTCAGGGAGCAGAACCCGTACAATGAAGTAGTTGTAGAGACGAGAAACATCCCTAAGGAGACAAGATCTGACCTAATCTGTCCAGAATGGTCCATGATAGCAAGGAGGGATTAGAGAAGATAAACGAGGAGGGGATACTGGATCTCTTGATAAGGGGTAACAGTAGGTGTCAGGGAATACTGATGGTTGGCCCATTTAACGCAATGTAATGCGAAGAAGAAGAACTGTCGAAAAATTTGCAGTGGTAGAGGAGAATGTGAAGCAGAGAGCGATACGCGTGGTCCTTAGTCTTAATTATAACTGGTTTTATTTGCAAAGAAATAGATTGGGAGACATAAGGTCTACATTGTGTTCAGGAATATAGCCATTTTCAGCATATCGCTGGGCACATGAGAATCGGTACCAGATCTTAACTTTACATATTGTAACACGGAAACTGCAACTGTATCAGATATGTTACATCAATTGGTACACGTGATCGTGTAAATCTTGGGTATTACTGTGGTTAGTGAAGGTATAAAAGGGAGTGCAGAGTGGATATCAGACTCAAAGAATGGATAGGAATGTGTAAATTCCTTAGGTGCACAACTTCTATGCGAACGTGAACTGGAGAACAGAGTTGTAGAACGTTCTGTGATAGCTGCAACAAATGAATTATTTCATGTGCACTTGTGGCTTCAAATAGTGGGAGACAGTTAGGAGAGAGAAGACATCTGATTCAGTCGAAGACATCAGAAAGCAAAACAGCTTTGGGATGTACTCTGATGGAGATTTCAGAAGCACATCAGCCGACCAGTATATGAGAGGCACACGAGAACAAGGACTGAGTATGTTAAGATAAGGAACAAGGAACTGAGAGACAATGAAAAGACTGTTATGAACAGAATCTGTGAAAATCCAAAACTTTTCCATGAATTTATCGGAAGTGAATTGTAGGCTCAAGGTGCAGCCGCAGAGAATAACAAGAAAAATGCGAGGAGCTGAATGACAAGTTTGAAAGTGTATACACAGAGAACATTCCAGCCCCAGCGAGATGGGAAAGAGAAGAGTAATTGGAAAGCATCGACGTTGTTATAAGTGACACAAGCAGACTGATTAATGTTCATCCACCATCACAAGGCATGTGGTCATGATGAAATCTTTTCTTGTTTCCCTAGAAGGGTGTGCCACTTCAGATTCCGTTCAAAAACCACTGAAAGGAAGGTATATCTCCGAGAGAGCACAAGAAAGCAGATGCCATACCTATATGTGAGAGAGGTCATCAAGAATTTGCCCTGAATGACACGCCAGTCTCCTGACGAGTGTGGCCTGTTAAGTACTGGGTAATGAGTGAGGAAAGATTCCATAAGTGAGAGATAACATGTGTTCAGGGAAAGGAGGTCGTGCAGAACGAATCCTTTAGATTTCTGTTAAAGAGTAATCTGAGTTTTATACAAGGGCGATGGAAGGGTTGATCGTAGGATCTTGGATTATCAGAAGGCTTTGACCCTGTGCCACAGGGAAGGTTGGTAAATTGGTAGGATTTTCAGGCAGGCCTAAGGGGGAGAAACCCTCGGTGGACTCTAAATTATTTTAGTAAAAGGAAACAAGATGAGGCAGATCAGAGATGTTTCGATATTGAATGAGATTGAGCCACAAGGCTTAGTCTTGTGAAGGTTGCTCCTCATGATCTATATTGATGGCTTGCTAGAAGGCTTCAACCCTACATATGTTTGCTGATGATGATGAGATTGTAGAAGTATACAGTGACGAGGATTGCATCATCTCTATAAAGCGACTTTGTTTCATCTGATTCATGGCTGATGAATTTCAGCAAAGTTAGGTAACTGTAACCTTGTAAGACACGAGCTACATGAAGCTTTGTGTGAGGTTTGTCACTAAAACATCACGTCAGAAGTGAAGAAGACAGACTTTCTACTGGCCAACATTAAAACTGCTTTCGGGTACATGAATAAGAAAATGTTTTGCAGGCTGTATTATTTGGAATATACCTCTAAAGTTGGTAACCTAACTTTAGATAATACAAAGAACTAATGGAGAAGGTCTAGAGGAAGGCAAAAAAAATTATACTTGAAGTAAGAGTTGAATTAAAGTGTGAGGTTAGAGTCCGTAGATTTGCCCCAGATGACGTCTACCGTCAACAGTTCATTTAAGGATTCAAATACAGAGCAATCAGAGATCACAACAAGAAACTTGTTAGAAAAGATATAGACAGTTTCTCACACAGCAGTAGGGTAGTGGATGAAGAGAAGCTATGTGATGAAATTGTGACTTGACAATATACAAAAACTTAAAAGACATATAATTGTAGCGAAAGTTAAGGAGATGGATCCCCACGAATGTACAACTCCATTCCCGTTTTAGAGTAGTTGGTAATTGCAAGTCAAGAGTGAGGTACGCAAACTGGTCAGCAAAGGGACGCACTAAGTGGTACAGGGAATGTAATACTATTACGGGAAAGGCACGCCCTTTCTACCACACTGTGGCCCACCGACTGGACGATAAGGATCACGTTGACCAGCCTGCAGGAGGAGAAACAGAATACCCTGACGAGCTCACAAAGGGACGCACTAACTTTCTGGCAGAAGGCTCCATCAGTTAGTCACACGGAAATGACGATCACTGATTTCAGAATCCTGATTCCTCAATAGCAAATAGAGAGAGAGAGGCGATGTACTCAGTGGTGCAGTAGGGTAGCTGGTCTGAGAATACCATTGTGAATCATTCTACGGAAGAAAAGGTAACGTTTAGCGTGTGTGTCGAGGGTAGCAAGTGTGGCTGTTGAGATAGGCGTGTGGTCCCCTGGCGTCCCTCGTCCAATATGGTGATGAACAGCGGCGGCCGCTGGTCCCCGATGGGACCTCCCACATACGTCCCTCACACACTCTCCCCTCCACTCACTCATATCTCTTTCCTTCCTTGTCACTCTCCTCACGCAGCTCGTCGTGTAAACTTCTTTATACTTCATCTCCCTCACGTTCCTACCCTCTCACAATACGACCCTCTCATTACTCACTGCTCCTTCTTCACCTTGCCACTCTCGTCCATTCGATCCTCCTCATCCCCTTTGCAAGTTTTCTTTCCCAAACTGTCTCTCGTCTCACCGTTTGTAGTCCTCTTTTAACATAGTTTCACCAGTTACCCTGGTGTCGCCTCCCACAACCAACACTGCTCTTGAAACTATACCTTGTACGTACCTGACATTTAGCACTCCTCCTATCTCTTGGTCACCTTATTCTCTTCTTACCTTTCTCCAGAATTATATTTCTTTTTTTTTCTCCTTTTTCTTTCATTATGTATTCATCCTGGCACCGACAACAAGCCGAGTGACTCAGTGCTCGACATTTGTAGCTGAAGACGAACCTCTGGTTCTGACACAGTTGACACCTTCCTTCATGTCCTCCTCCTCCCTCCTCACCCTCCCTTCTCTGGCACTTATCTGGGGTGTGTCTGGCCCCTGATGGAGGAAGACATGATGTATATATCGTTACAAATAGACTGTCAGTTGAAGAACGATAACGTATGATTTTTGTTTCTTCCCTCTTTGCGTCTCTGGTGCTTCTGTCTGCCTCTGTCGTTTGCCTTCCTCTCCACCCTGTCTGTCAGTCTTCTCCCCTCCAGTTAACCTCCTTCCTGCATTTCCTTCCCACGTCTTTCCTCCCGTGTTCCTGCCTCTTCTGTTCAGCCTGGTTTCTCTGCCTCCCGTTCTTGTTCTCCTCCTGACCTCCCTCTCTCTTCCCGGAGTTCTTACGCTCATCTCCTTGTCACAGACAGGTAGAATTATTTATATTCCTCCCTGACAGTTTATATGACATGTGAAGCTGACTTTTCAAAAAGTTTTATTCTCTATTTCCTGCGAGCAATATTTCATCGAAGATTACCTCCCCTTATATTTTACTGCGTTTCCTCCGGGAATATATTTTGTTCATTATACACTAGCTAGCGAGACTTCATTTTGACCTCAAATCAATGGATAATATAAGCGTTTTCCCCTTCACATACACAGGCGCCAATGTTTGCTTATTCAAAGCAGCGATCTTTTTTTTTTTCTTTTTATGCCGTAGGTAGCAAGAAAAAAAAAAAAATAAAGCTTTTACAATTGTTATTGTTGCGAAAACTACTGCGGAATATTCTAGTTTGCCAGAAACTTTTTCATCTAAATTTTTTCTTTTTCTTACATAACTTGTTTACATTTTCCCCGGTGAAGTCTCGGTGTTCCTCCCTCGCCTCACACTTGAGGAGTGTCGTCGGCGGTATCGTGATTGGGCAGACATCGTCATGGAGAGAGAATTAGAGCGGTGAGTATAGTGAGATCCACCTCCCCCCTTCCCTTCCCTCAGCATAATCGGCGTTCACTTGTTAGAAATATTTTTTTTTTTTTGACGTACATTCATGAGAAGAGGAGAGGGACGGGGGAATTCACGTCAAAAACTTAGAATCGCATCCTGTTGTAGACTCTGTTGTGGATTACCTTCGCTTGGTATGTGAAGTACGATGGTTCACTAGTGTATAGGCAAACTGTGGACATCCGGGGATGGCTTTAGAACTGTTTTCCAAGTTTCCTGTGGCCCCTTAGCAATCCCTATATCAGTTAGGAGTATGTGCTCTCAATGTACTGAACCAGGGCATGTGAAATGGTCTGGGGTAATCCATGGAAGGGTCTTTGGGGCCTGGATGTGGATTAGGAGTTGTTGTTTCGGTGCATAACAGCTAGAGACTGAGTGTGAACGAATGTGGCCTTGTTTGTCTGTTTTCCTGGCGCTACATCGCTGCATGGGGTGGATGCTGTTTCATGTGGGGCGGGGTGGCGGCGAGAATGGATGAAGGCAAGCAAGTATAAATATGCACATGTGTATATGCATTTATCTGTGTATGTGTATGTATATGTGTATATGTTGATATGTATATGTATGTATATGGACGTGTATGTGTATATGTGTGTGTGTGTATAAACGTGTATGTGTGTATCCTTGTTGAGACATCTTTATTCCGTCGCGACAGTTACAGAGCGGACGTCCTCCAACGTCAGGAAGACTGAAACAAAAGCACACATGACGTAACAACTCAGTTATGTACAGGAAACGACTGGAAAAAGAAGAATGAAAGGTGTCAGTAAACTTGAGAGATGCCACTCGGTGTTGGACGGTTGGGTTTCAGCGAGAAAATGATCAGGGGATGAAGAGGAGAGTTGGTGGTCAAAAAGAGTCAGGTTCAGGAAGCTGCGTCCGGAAGAGCGGACAGAATTCCAATTGTTTGATGTCTGTCGAAGGGGACCTGGGAACCATTCAACCCTCCTCGACAGGTGACACTGGAGCATCTGGAAGATGCCCCGTCATTATGTCTTATAAGAAAGAGGAAGAACCAAACTGGCGTAGGAGGGTGAAAGGTAATGCGTGAACCGTGTTGTCAAGTGTTGTGTCAGAGATGGAGAGGGTGAAGGTTTGTTGTGCCAGCAACCCACTTGTGGGAAAAAAAAAGAGCAAGAAAGAAAAAAAAAAAACCCAGGGACCTGGATAAGGTTGGAGTACGTGACAAACGACGCAGTGCTGGCTCGCTGCGGTGCCATCACTAACGTACCGGTACCCAGGCGATGGTGATTCCCTGTACGCATGTAACCTGCCGCTAGGTGACGCCTCTATATATCACACACACATGCACGTCTCATTAACGCTGTATGTATAATGGACCAAGCCAAGGTGAGGATAAACAGCTGGGTGAACCGGCTACCGCGACCAGGATTCGAACCTATGCCGGCTCGACCCCTGGGCGGCCCATGAATGCGTCACGGTCAGCAACGCTAACCGCTACACCACGTAGGTCCACCCGAGTATAATCTCGTCGAAGAACTTGTCATATCAAAGGAGTCTATCCTTTCTCTGCTACTGATTGGAGCCCTCCTGAAGTAGGGAGCCTGGGGTTGTAAGATGATGGTATTATGATAAACACAACAGCGTGAGCTTGGGGTGTATATATGTGTGGGGTCAAGACATAGTACATAATCACACACCCGAACTTTCGCGCATCCTGTACGTTCGCCTAACGAATGGCGAGAAATATGACTGTGGTACTGGGTAGGTGCGTTGTGGTACTGGTTACAGGTGTGTTGTGGTACTGGGCAGGTGTGTTGTGGTACTGGGCAGGTGGGTTGTGGTACTGGACAGGTGTGTTGTGGTCCTGGGCAGGTGTGTTGTGGTACTGGGCAGGTGGGTTGTGGTACTGGCGTTGTGGTACTAGGCAGGTGGATTGTGGTACGGGGCAGGTGCGTTGTGGTGATGGGCAGGTGTGTTGTGGTACTGGGCAGGTGGGTTGTGGCACTGGGCAGGTGGGTTGTGGTACTGGGCAGGTGGGTTGTGGTACTGGGCAGGTGGGTTGTGGTACTGGGCAGGTGTGTTGTGGTACTGGGCAGGTGTGTTGTGGTACTGGACAGGTGTGTTGTGGTACTGGGCAGGTGTGTTGTCGTACTGGGCAGGTGTGTTGTGGTACTGGGCAGGTGTGTTGTGGTACTGGGCAGGTGGGTTGTGGTACTGGACAGGTGCGTTGTGGTACTGGGCAGGTGCGTTGTGGTACTAGGCAGGTGTGTTGTGGTACTGGGCAGGTGGGTTGTGGCACTAAGCACGTGGGTTGTGGTACTGGGCAGGTGCGTTGTGGTACTAGGCAGGTGTGTTGTGGTACTGGGCAGGTGTATTGTGGTACTGGGCAGGTGCGTTGTGGTACTAGGCAGGTGTGTTGTGGTACTGGGCAGATGGGTTGTGGTACTGGGCAGGTGGGTTGTGGTACTGGGCAGGTGTGTTGTACTGGGCAGGTGTGTTGTGGTACTGGGCAGGTGTATTGTGGTACTGGGCAGGTGTGTTGTGGTACTGGGCAGGTGTGTTGTGGTACTGGGTAGGTGCGTTGTGGTACTAGGCATGTGGGTTGTGATACTAGGCAGGTGTGTTGTGGTACTGGGCAGGTGGGCTGTGGTACTGGGCAGGTGTGTTGTGGTACTGGGCAGGTGTCTTGTGGTACTGGGCAGGTGTGTTGTGGTACTGGGCAGGTGGGTTGTGGTACTAGGCAGGTCGGTTGTGGTACTGGGCAGGTGCGTTGTACTGGGCAGGTATGGTACTGGGCAGGTGTGTTGTGGTACTGGGCAGGTGGGCTGTGGTACTGGGCAGGTGGGCTGTGTTACTGGGTAGGTGTGTTGTGGTGCTGGGCAGGTGTGTTGTGGTACTGGGCAGGTGTGTGTGTGCTTCCCCGCCAGTAGCGTTATGGTAGTATCGCTACCTAACACTGGACACCTGCGCCTCGCTCTTGTTTGGTAATCCATTTTCGACCTGTGACCATCACAAACCTCATTGGATTACATTTGTGTTATTTAGGTTCCTAACGTATCCTGAATAGTATAATTGTGCTTAGGATTTATTTTTGAAGAGGATTCGTGTAACTAAATCTTAAGTAAATACTTTTTGTTGGCATTCTTTATCTTTAGATTCATTCAGGCTCATGGCTGATAACTGTACAAAAGTAGACCTTTCATGGTACTTTGTGTACACAGCTTATGTGCCTTATTGTACACTGTGTGTGATATCTCCATTGTGTATGTGTGTGTGTGTGTGTGTGTGTGTGTGTGTGTGTGTGTGTGTGTGTGTGTTTACGGCATAAAGGAGAGCGAGGGGGAGGTGGTATACGTCGTGGATGGAGTGACTGCTAACGGCAGGAGGAAGCAAAGAACAACGCCAAACATTGGGGTGGAAGGGAGGGTAGACTGAGAATGCTGACGGGTAAAGGTATGAGGGAAGTGTGGTGTGTGGGGAGGGTGTGAGATATGAGGGAAGTGTGGGCCATGAGGAAGATGTGAGCTGTGAGAAGGGTGTGACCTGTGAGTGAAGTGTTGACTGTGAGGGAAGTGTGGGATGTGAGAACGACGTGGGTTGTGAGGGGAGTGTGGGCTGTGAGGGGATTGTGGGCTGTGAGGACGACGTGAGTTGCGAGGGGAGTGTGGGCTGTGAGGAGACAAGGCAGAGCAAATGGAGGTTATTTTCAGATGGTCAGCATAGCAGTCGCGGATCGTAATTACCGAATTTATTGTCAAGTTCCATGAACCAACCTCCTCTTGCTGACTGATGACACACACACACTGATGTCCCCATACAGCTGGTATCGAACCTCTGTACCAGCGATAGCTCCACATCGGGAGTTTTTTTTCGGCTGGGGATTACTCGACCTGTAATGTCTGTGGAGAATCAGGGAGCAATCTGCTAATACTGGTAAGTAGGGACATGCCTCTGCCCCGGTGATCGTTACTGGTAAATATAGGACAACTTTTACTGTCAGAGGCAGTTATGGTCTTGGCCGAAATTGGAATTTTGTGGAAAGCCTCTCTGGTGCACGTATCCGTTAATCTTCTGGGGAATTCGTTATTAAAGGGAAGCTTACGAATTAAAATTCCGATCCTTTGTTCGGCTTGGGGAAAGGGATCGTGAATGATTCGCTCTGCTGGTTACAATTGATAGTAGATTATTGCTTCATTGTGTAGATATATACACCTGGTGATGATTGAACAAGAGAATTGCCAAGGTTGGAGTCTGTCCACCGGGATTTTAAAGACGAACACCCGAGCCTTCATCATACCGGAACGACCCATTAGCACGACGGTACTGTAAACCCTGGCTATGATGGAGTGACCTGCGACTCGGTCCATCACCATGATACCTTTACGTACCCCTGAGGTGTCCCAGAGTCGTACCGTCGAGCTGGGAGGGACGAAAGAACCTGGGAAACTTTCCTGAAACCGTAGGTTATTGACCAGGGATTCCTGCACTATCCAGGATAAGCCATGCCCAGGCCGCTGTGGTGAAGTGTTTACTACAGGTCCTCGAGTGTGCGGTGGAGACAAGCAATCACAGATGCTCGACTTGTGTCGTCATAAGCGATGTCACTGACTTAACCCAACCCAACCCAGCTTAGCTAGATATCCCGAGACCTATTACGCGCAAAGTTAGGTTAGGGTTATTTCTATTACATATATATATGTATATATATATATATATATATATATATATATATATATATATATATATATATATTAAGTATAGTCCATCCTAACTCTGGGCACTTTACCTGAGTGAGGTCATTCGGGGATGTCTAGTTAAGGACAGGTAGAAGGTGGGTCGCGCAGGCCCTTGCACCGACTTACCTCTCACTAAATGACAAGGTCTCGTGACCCCATTCCGTGTTTCCTCCGGGTCTGTACACATAATCTCTGTTGTAGCTATTTTCTCGCTCTATAATTTGTCCTCTGAAGGTGTGTTAATGGACGAAAGCGCTTAAGATTCTCATGTTTCCCTTTTTCATGTATAGTATGTGTAAGAAGTAATGGAAGATCATATAACACACCTGATGATTTAATGCCGAAGGCAAGTTTTCAAGTAAGTGTTCCTGAGGTTAGTGTCAGTAAAGTTATTTTCTTCATTTCTTTGTCTCTAGCCCGGTCGGGCGTTCCATATACGTCGTTACTAAGTTATTCATAGGAGGCGTGGGCAGAGGAGTCGGTAAATACCTTCATCATAGGCTATGTTGGGAGTGCATGATACGGATCCTGGCTTAATGGTCTCGCCTAGGTCGATCGCTATTACTCCGACGATTCTGCCACAACAGTCAATGTTATCCTCATTTGTTCATCTTTGTGCCGTCCCGTCGTAAACATCGCCTGAGCCGTTAGATGTATGTGGCCATTAGGCCATAGAATAGAGAACAAGATTAATGTCGGAACCTAATGCCTGCCTTCCATAGGTCGCCGAGGCGTTAAATCCAGCAAAGCAAACATTTGCCCACATCACCCTCGCCTTTTTTCTTTTATCCCAGAGTGATGGAAGTGTACTAGTATGAATTTCCGTTGGTCTAATTCATCTTTCAAGGATCACGTACATAACTCAGATTCCAAAAGTAACTTCCGTGTTTGATGATGTGATCAGTGTTCTTTTGAACCAGCGAAGCACTGTGGTCCGAAGCCACATGAGCTGTCCCGAAGACACTGGTCTTGTTTCATTAAGTTTGGAAGTCCAGCCTGTTCGGATGGGTTTCGTACTGAGCCTTGATACATGTAACACTGAAGCATCTTGTGGATCGTTCATCATCAGATCTGATACTTCTAGGTCATACGACGAAGGGACTTTGATGCTCGAGATGCATTGTTTCGAAACTTCTCATGGAGGCGCTACACAACTGAAGTCCCCAGCCATAATGGCCTGCCTCGCTGGCCCTCCCGCATCACCACCTGAAGGGCAAGTTCAGAACTACAAAGAAATTGGAACATTATAAGAAAATAGCAAATCACTTTCAACGGTTGTAAAGTAGACGAGGTGCTTGTTCAGTGGGGCTCCTGTGTTATCTAATCCTAAACAGGTGAGCACGACGGGGCGACCTTTCAGTACATGGTTTACGACCTTTTTCACACGACGGTACAACTCTTGTGCACGAAAGTACGATCCCTCGGTACGACAGTATGAGCCTTTATACGCACGACGGTACAACTCTTGAACACGACGTTACGGCCCTTGAGTAGAACGTGACGACCTTTTTACGTACGATGGTGCTGCCTTAACGCACAGCAGTGCAGTTCTTGAGCACAACGGTACAACTCTTGAGCACGTCGGTAGGCCCATGAGCGGGACAGTACCTTCCTTGAGGACGACGTTATGATCCATGGCTGTGATACCGTGACCTTTAACATTATCCTGAAAGGCCATATCAAAGCCCAGCTCACCCTACCCAAGGGCTGCGCCGTCATTCTCAAGGTATCGCCTTCACACCAAATTTCCTTATACCCCCGAGATACCCCGTGAGTTATATTGTAGATGATGCACACAGCAAAGTGCATTACGTAGATTGAGATGGTAATACATCTATGTTTGTGTGTAGTTACGTATTTACTTATTTGTATTTACTTATGTGTACAGTGCAGGGCCTCCTCTCTTGAAATTTCTCTTACTATCATGGAACTTATTAAACTTTTGAAAGTTGTCAGCATTCACAGTTGCATCACTTAGTTTGTATCATTCATCCTCAACTTTTATAAAGAAAAAACTTTTTTTTTCCACACCCTTTTTGAGAAGTCTGCTCCTTAGCTCCTTGTTATGACCTCTGGTGGTTGTGTCTTTGTATCATACGAGGAACTGCTCACCCTCGACAACGCTCAGAAACTTGAAGGTTGTAATCAAGTCACGCCTTACTGTTTTTTGCTTCCACGGTGGGCAAGTTTATTGCCTCAAGCCTCTTGCTGTATCTCAGCTCTTTTGATTCAGGCAGCTTCTTTGTTGCCCTCCTTTGGACTTTCTCGATTAGTTCTTTGCACCTCTGTAAGTGTGATGAACAGACTTGAGGAGAATATTCTAGTTTCGGTCTCATAGGTCTTCTGAAAATTTGCTGTACATTTCCTTATCCATGTACCTAACAGCACTTATGATGAATGACAGCTTCACTGTGTGTATCCAGGACAGTTCTCCCCACTTAGAGCTCTAGTGACAAGTTAAGTAAATGTCAACCCGAAGTCCATTTAGCACACGGATTTCTGTAGCTTATCTCCTGCCAGATGATTTCCTATGGAGGCCTTCTTTCGCTCTGTCCAATCCTCATTGTTTTGCATATGCTTGGGAGTTTGGAGTTTGTCTATGCCCGTCTTGAAAGTTGAAGAAACCCTCGAATTTGTTGCCTCCATGATGACCTTAGCATCATCCGCAGCCATATTCAGCTATATGTCCAGTCCTCCTGGTTAGTCATTGACATAGACCAAGAAGAGCAGTGGTCCCAACAGCAAACCCTGCGGGGCTCCACTAGTAATACCTCAACCCATTTCGAGAAGGCTCCTCTTGCCCATGTCTTTGTTCACTTCTGAGGTAATTTGCTATCCATCGAAGGAGTCTTTCCCTTATTCCTGCCTAAAGATCCAGGCTTCTATTTAAGTCTCCTGTATGGCAGGATATCTAACATTTTCTAGCAATCCAGGAAGACAGAATCCATCCATCGATGACAAATTTGGTACGCATGATCTCGTTCCCTGTATCTTCGTTGTCTTTCGCCGAGGGAGTTTCGCCTTTATAGCCACCTGTTCGTTTTCTTACTGTCTTAGCCATAGTTCTCCAGACCATGCTCGTCAGAGGGACTGGTCTGGAGTTCAGCGTGATCTCCTTTCTTAAAGATTACTTCGACGTTTTCTCTTTTGCGCTGCAATTAGTATGTGTATGTTTACTCTCCGTCAGCGCGTATAGGGAGCCTTCATTCGGACCGCGAATCTTGTGTGGACCAAAGCTCTTTATTAGTCCGCTTATGGCTTTGGTAGCACTGTCAGTGCTCTTGGAGACCTCTCCTCCACCCCATCTTACTGGTATTGGGAGCGCAGTGTTTTCTACAGGGAAAACACTTTTGAGACCGTTCTTCATCTT
This sequence comes from Panulirus ornatus, assembly GCF_036320965.1. Classification (NCBI taxonomy): domain Eukaryota; kingdom Metazoa; phylum Arthropoda; class Malacostraca; order Decapoda; family Palinuridae; genus Panulirus; species Panulirus ornatus. Next base: position 18,674,480 of record NC_092244.1, on the reverse strand, counting down.
CTCGAATATATCTCCATTTTCATCTACGTCTCCCCCCTGTGGATCCCCTGCCTGATTACCCGCTCTTTTTATCTGCAGTTTACTGCTGGGTAGGTTGAGGGGAAGGCTATTTTGCCTCGTCCACGATATCTTTTCGTACCTTCTCCGCTCCTCCGCCCATATCTTGATGTACTCGCTCCTCGCTCTCCCACATGCTGGCTTGCTACTGAGCCACCCATGTCTCCTCTGTAGTTCATCCCTACGCTCTCCTGCCCTATCACATCTTTCACTGAACCGCATCCAGTGTGTGTGTGTGTGTGTGTGTGTGTGTGTGTGTGTGTGTGTGTGTGTGTGTGCGGTATATTGACCACAAAGATCAAACTCCACTTCCCGCAGTAATTACCCATGTCTTTGTCAGGCCGCGTCTCTCGCCACCAAGAATGCTAGGCACGCCCTTTGATGACCTAGCTTGGGCGAGGGACGGGCCTGGAGTGTGGGAACCGGAGACGCCTCCCTGCCGGCCCTCCCCACACTCAGCCCTTCACTGGGCAAGGCGACACCAGCGCCGCCGTGCCAGGTATGGTGGCTCACCCTCGTCAACACGTTGCACGAGAGGTTCCCTGGTAAACCTGAGCTGTGGAGTTATTTAGAGAATCTCTTAATTGAGGCGAGGACGCTGGGAGTGGAGGAGGCCAGCCTGTATCCAGGCGTGGTTGTATTATGCTCTCATAAAGTTGTCAGACCAGGAAAGGTAGAGGAGAGGCGGGTTGAGAGAGAGAGAGAGAGAGAGAGAGAGAGAGAGAGAGAGAGAGAGAGAGAGAGAGAGAGAGAGAGAGAGAGAGAGAGAGAATTATGTGTTTAGGAACTTATAAGTTTTCTTTTTTTTTTGACATCATTCCTGACAGCAGATCATCGGGTCGGCATCAGTCCAAATGTCGATTCAAGAAATACGTAGTGTGAGTGGGAGACTCCCGCCTCACACCATGGGTGACCAGATGGTATATGGCCTGAACACAATGTGGGCCATTAATCCACACTGACCTTTTCTTCTCTTACCCTGTTTCCTTGTTCTCTTTCCGCATCCCGTTTTTCCTTTACTTTTCTCGGGTCGTTTTTACAGCTGCGTGTGTTCCTGACTTCCCTTGTGTATCATCCTCATCAATAATCTCTCCACGTCTTGCGTCTCACTGCAATTCCATTTTCGTTGCTTCTTGAACATTTTCAACAGCAGCTTTTCTTTTATTGCGATTCTTCTCTTCAATTTCTCTGATCATCTTCTACTTCCTCACGTAGAACTCCGTGATGTGCATCTCTTAAATTTTTTCATGTGGATTATTTGCAAATTTTCCGTTTTCTTTTCTCTAGAGTAATTCATCGACTGTTACACCCGCTCCTCTGTTCTTCCCGTGGTGTTCATTCTCTCCTCGCCTTCACCTCTTCATCTTTCCACACGCCTCCACCCTTCCCCGTGTCTCCGTCTCTGGCATTCCATCGCTTCACATCATCTCTCCATCCTTTCATAATCTTAGTTTTACTCCCGCTTTTAAGGGATCGCGAGGAAAAATGTTGAAAGTTCAACATTCTGATTATCTTCGCTAATGGATGGCAGAATCCAAGTTCCTCATATTCCATCATAGAATTTAACTTGTTTGACTCCTCTAACACTTCTCAGGATAATCATTAACACACAGATTGTTTATTATTTATTTTACGTTTCTCATTGTCGTCTGTAGTGTGACCGAGACAAATTGGTGTGAGCAGGTCTGCCATCCTTCCTCCTCTGTCTGCATCTGCCTCCTGGATGTTGTTTCTCGGAACTCATAATAATCTTGGCGAACACTTGACCAGCCGACCACCGCCTCTCGTCTTCAAGTGTGGGATGCCCGGAGCTGAGCTGGACACTGGGTTCTTATTTATTTATCATTCTTTTAGCTTTAGCAGTGCTCTTCCGCTTGAGATAGTAAGTTAAGGACTTGGATGATGATGAATTTCGTGATAGGAAATCAAGCGTAGAGGATGTAGAAATACTAAGGAAATAGGAGTATAGAGGACTCAGAAATACTTAGGAAGGACAAAGATTGAGGATGGAGAAATACGAGCATAGAGGACATAGAAATAGGAGAAAAAGAAACAAAGAATAAGAAAGTATATAGCAACAGTAAACAATAAAAGAAATCATGAAGGACATTACAGTATCATGGAACGAAGCGGTCCACCCAGTGTGGTGGCCCAACTAGTGAAGCGGGCCACCTAGTGGGGCTGCGGCCAAACATAGGAAAGATCTTTAGGAGGGAAGCGGTTTGCCTCTACGTCTGCGAGGGTAGCGTTCCCACCACCGACCAACTGTTGTTGGCTACTTTCTTTTTAAAGCGCTGCAAATATTGCAGATGTTACGGTCAGCTGTGGGTTTTTTTTTTGAGGCAGCTGTCGGTCCGTGGTTAGTTAGAGAGTTTCTTACTTAGTATATGTAAAAGAAAAAAAAAAAAAAAGAATTAGTTACAATTCCTAGAAATGTTATGAATATAAGGTACAGACTGCTGTCATTAAACATAATACCGGCCTCACCTGCTTCCCAGGACTTGGCCATCTGTATTACATTTACATAGAAAGTAACACCACACGCAGTAGAGTTCACGCGGCCTTAACGTTCTCTTGAGGCGTCAGTGTGGAATGCAAAGGTGTGTCAAGACATTCAGAGCACGACGCTTGCTCTTCCATATACCTTTGCCGAAGGTGTCGGGATGCATTATCCTCTTTGGTTGTCTTGAGCGTCACTGCGTTCATTTACGCGGCAGTCCGGAACCCCGGCAGTCCGGCACGCCATAAGCTGCAGTTTCTGGGAACAGTCTTGTTGAACACCCGCAGTTATCGTGGGAGAGCTGGAGGTGCAGGGGTAGATAGAGAGGAGGACAACTTCTTGCTGGTTGAAGGTGCATCTGTCAGGACAGGGCACGAGACGACAGCGTATAGTTACAAGTAAAATACACGAAGAGCCATTAGGCTCTAGAGTCTTTGAATGCAAGATATTTGGATTTCTAAAATAAATCATGATTACTGTTTATTTCATTATATATAAAGACGTTAAGCACGGCGCCTCCTGCGACCTGAGATGGACTGCGTTGGTGTCTATTGATGTCAGTAATTCATGTCACATATATATTGTACAACCAGCAGGTAGATGAAGATGAAATGTCGATCCGTTGAGCAATAATGACACCATCACTCTATGATTTTTCAGCATTACCGTAAAGTTTCAATAGATCCAGAGGCTATGTCTTTCACAAAAATTGATAGAGTTCGATCCGTTTCTAATGGTCTAATATAGTCTACATTTTAGTGAGGTGAAAATAATTCGAACTTTACGACAATATGTCGGATTTTCCATCAGTTACGATGTGTATGTCTTGTGCTGGATGAGTGTGGCGGCAGGGAGGGAGGGTAGTAAGGCCCCTTCATTTAGCTCTGGGAGTTAGGGTGGAAAAAATTGATTTCCAGTTTCAGAATTATCCTGAAATTATTCGTTGAATATAGAGAAGTGTCAGCGTGTACTACTGTTATATCTGGGTGTACTTCTAACATGCCAGGGAGTACTACTGACATATAAGAATATGCTATTGACATATCAGGGTGTACTGCTAGCATATTAGGATGTTTAGACATATCAGGTTTACTACTGACATGTCAGGTGTATTGAGGATATATAAGAATGTACTACTGACATATAAGGATGTACTACAGACATATCAGGGTTTACTACGAGCATATCAGGATGTGCTACTGACATATCAGGCTATACTACTGACATGTAAGTGTACTAAGGATGTATGAGTGTACTACTGACATACAAGGGTGTACTACTGACATACAAGGGTGTACTAGTGACATATCAGGCTATATTACTGACATGTCAGGTGTACTAAGGATATATAAGAATGTACAACTAACATATGAGGATGTACTGCTGACATGAAGCTGTACTGCTGGCGTATTAGTGTGTACTGCTGACACGTACGACTCAAGGAATATATAGAGGCTCGACGTATTTACCTACTTAAACTCTTACAGGCTTGAGGCATTCACATCTTTTCCTTCCTTCCTTGTGCGTCGACTGCCTTCAACCAGGAGTGTCAACTTCCAAAGTTAGTGTATAGAGTTTTGTAATGGAGTTATAACTTGGACAGAAATTAGATTTCGTGCGAAGTCTCTCGAATGGCAATCACCAACAGTCGCATTTCAGCTTGTTTCACTACCTGGCAGCCTGTGTCTGTCTGTCTGTGTCTCTCTGTCTTTCCAGAGGTATACTTGGCGTTGTCTATCTCTCGTTCTGCGCCTACTTGTCTCTGTCTGTCTGTCCGTTTCGGGTTGTGTGTGCGCACGCGCGTGTGAGTGAGTGTGTGTGTGTGTGTGTGTGTGTGTGTGTGTGTGTGTGTGCACCAGGTGGTGTGAAGCACCTGGAAGACGCTCCACCTCTGGGACAACGTCTCCCCGCCTCACTTCACATAATCTGCCAGCCTCCGTTAAAGGAGCGGGACGTCTAGCACAACTTCCCACTCTACAGGAGCAGCCTGGCTGGTTGGAATTACCTACATACACATAGTACCCATCCACTGTCTTGTGTTGGGGTCTGACTCTCCTTACATTGGACGACGTGTAGATCTAAGCGGAGCGCTAGGGAAGTTCACATCTCCCAGGGGTCTGTAAACCTGAACCTAAACTGCAAGGAAAACGGGGCCAGGCTCACCCGCTGTGGGAGAACTATGTCACCTTATTAATGTTTTGAAGTCCAGCCAAATGTGTTTCCTTCTCTTTTTCCTGACGATTGGCTTTATGATCTTTGTTTTTACTTCCCATCAACCCGGAAGTCGCTTGGCTAACATCTGGACACTTCAAGATGATAGAGAGAGAATAAATGAGTCACGTTAGCCTTTCTTTAAGGGCCAAAGTTTTGATCATATCCGTGTTGCCTTGAACTTGTGCTCGAGTGTAGCGAGGATGATATTTTTTTTTGTCTTTTTGTAGCATTTTGCGTAAGAGGAACGTCCCAGTGCACGGGTCGTACACGACACAATGATCTGGTATTCCGTGTCGTGTTGGGCGACGTGCAGTATTCCTGAGGACAGGTCTTGGTACCCTGAAAAAAAAGAAGCGTTACTGAAAATGAAATACTGTTGGAGCGACCTTCTCCTGGAGGGGGAGGGGAGTCGTGCGCGTAATGCTTCCTTACTTGGTGTACCACAGTATATGTAGGAGGGACGTAGGTCTCACTTCCGATGTTTGTTGCTCTGTTGCTCTCTGTCTCAGGTGGCAGGCGACCAGCGATCAGGGAGGTGCTCCAACCCCTAGAGGTTAGTGACGGTGGCGCAGTGGGCCAACACTATATTGGCAGTCAAGGTCCACTCTCTGACCCCCTGTGCTGTCTTTTCTTTCTGCCTCACCCCGCACGTGGCTTGCTGGTATTTAGTCCACAAACATAGTCTCTCTGTCACACATAAACACTTGACTACACGTGACTCGCGACTCGAACTTCGTAACTCAAAATGTTCCTGCTGGGAACACTGTGGGCCACCACCGCCACCACCCTGCCTGCTGGGAACACTGAGGGCCACCACCACCACCACCCTGCCTGCTGGGAACACTGAGGGCCACCACCACCACCACCATCCTGCCTGCTGGGAACACTGAGGGCCACCACCACCACCATCCTGCCTGCTGGGAACACTGAGGGCCACCACCACCACCACCCTGCCTGCTGGGAACACTGAGGGCCACCACCACCACCACCATCCTGCCTGCTGGGAACACTGAGGGCCACCACCACCACCACCCTGCCTGCTGGGAACACTGAGGCCACCATCACTACCACCCTGCATGCTGGGAACACTGAGGGCCACCACCACCACCACCCTGCCTGCTGGGAACACTGAGGGCCACCACCACCACCATCCTGCCTGCTGGGAACACTGAGGGCCACCACCACCACCACCCTGCCTGCTGGGAACACTGAGGGCCACCACCACCACCATCCTGCCTGCTGGGAACACTGAGGGCCACCACCACCACCATCCTGCCTGCTGGGAACACTGAGGGCCACCACCACCACCACCCTGCCTGCTGGGAACACTGAGGGCCACCACCACCACCACCCTGCCTGCTGGGAACACTGAGGGCCACCACCACCACCACCCTGCCTGCTGGGAACACTGAGGGCCGCCACCACCACCACCCTGCCTGCTGGGAACACTGAGGGCCACCACCACCACCACCCTGCCTGCTGGGAACACTGAGGGCCACCACCACCACCACCCTGCCTGCTGGGAACACTGAGGGCCACCACCTCACCACCACCTGCCTGCTGGAACACTGAGGGCCACCACCACCACCACCCTGCCTGCTGGGAACACTGAGGGCCACCACCAGCCACCACCCTGCCTGCATGGGGAACAATGAGGGCCACCACCACCACCACCCTGCCTGCTGGGAACACGGAGAGGCACCACCACCACCACCCAACCCTTGTCTACTGGGAAAACTGAGGGCCATCACCACCACCACCCTGCCTGCTGGGAACACTGAGGGCCACCACCACCACCCACCCTGCCTGCTGGGAACACTGAGGGCCACCACCACCACCAAGCCTGCCTGCTGGAACACTGAGGCCACCATCACCACCACCCCACCTAACCCTGCCTGCTGGGAAACACTGAGGGCCACACCACCACCACCACCACCACCCTGCCTGCTGGGAACACTGAGGGCCACACCAATCACCACCCTGCCTGCTGGGAACACTGAGGCCAACCACCACCACCACCATCCTGCCCTGCTGGGAACACTGAGGGCCACCATCAACCGCCACCCTGCCCTGCTGGAACACTGAGGCCACCACCACCACCACCACTAGCCTGCTGGGAACACTGAGGCACCACCACCCACCACCACCCTGCCTGCTGGGAACACTGAGGGCCACCACCACCACCACCTGCCTGCTGGGAACACTGAGGGCCACCACCACCACCACCCTGCCTGCTGGGAACACTGAGGGCCACCACCACCACCACCCTGCCTGCTGGGAACACTGAGGGCCACCACACCACCACCTGCCTGCTGGGAACACTGAGGGCCACCACCACCACCACCTGCCTGCTGGGAACACTGAGGGCCACCACCACCACCACCCTGCCTGCTGGGAACACTGAGGGCCACCACCACCACCACCCTGCCTGCTGGGAACACTGAGGGCCACCACCACCACCACCATCCTGCCTGCTGGGAACACTGAGGGCCACCACCACCACCATCCTGCCTGCTGGGAACACTGAGGGCCACCACCACCACCACCCTGCCTGCTGGGAACACTGAGGGCCACCACCACCACCACCCTGCCTGCTGGGAACACTGAGGGCCACCACCACCACCACCCTGCCTGCTGGGAACACTGAGGGCCACCACCACCACCCTGCCTGCTGGGAACACTGAGGGCCACCACCACCACCATCCTGCCTGCTGGGAACACTGAGGGCCACCACCACCACCATCCCTGCCTGCTGGGAACACTGAGGGCCACCACCACCACCACCCTGCCTGCTGGGAACACTGAGGGCCACCACCACCACCATCCTGCCTGCTGGGAACACTGAGGCCACCACCACCACCACCCTGCCTGCTGGGAACACTGAGGGCCACCACCACCACCCTGCCTGCTGGGAACACTGAGGGCCACCACCACCACCACCCTGCCTGCTGGGAACACTGAGGGCCACCACCACCACCACCCTGCCTGCTGGGAACAACTGAGGGCCACCACACCACCATCCCTGCCTGCTGGGAACACTGAGGGCCACCCACCAACCACCATCCCTGCTGCTGCTGGGAACACTGAGGGGCCACCACCACCACCTCCTGCCTGCTGGGAACACTGAGGGCCACCACACCACCACCCTGCCTGCTGGGAAAATACTCTCATCTCCTCTCTCTCCTCTCTCTCTCTCTTCTCTATCTCTCTCTCTCCTCTCTCTCCTTCTCTCTCTCTCGCTCTCTCTCTCTCTCTCTAAAGCCTTTCCACGCCCCTCTCTCCTGCAGCTTCCCTATGCTACCTTCAGCGCCACCGTCACCTCGCTTCATAGACTGGGATCATCTAGCGGACTCTAGGCACTCCTCCACACACACACACACACACACACACACACACACAGCCTCATGAGGTGAGTCTCTCCTTCTTCTGCCATCGTTGTCATTATTCATGGTGTACAGTTCCCGTTTTGAGGAGCATCCATCACCCTCCCCGACCCGTCATTACCAGACTTCTCCAGCAGTGGCAGTCCTCCCGGGCACCGAGTGCCGCGCCTCCCTCCCTAGCGCAACTAAACTGACACAACCACACCAACCCTACCACACACACACCGTCACTCCTCCCCACCACCACGGGACCTCACCAGCGCTACCCTACCACAACACCACCAGTATCACTGGGGCCATATCACCATCAATTTATTTGAGTAAAAACAAATTTCTCGAATATTACCTGCTCTATCACTCATCCTCCCTAATCCGATCACATCACCCTCTCACCACCTACCCTCCCCATATGCTGCCACTATTCTCCAACACCAGCAACCCTTCCCTATTACCACCACATGTCCCCCAGCATGAACAGTCTTACCTGATACTACCACATCTTTCCAAGCACCAACAATTCTCTCCCAACAAAGCAACGCTATCTCAGCGCTGCTAGACCTCCCAACACTGCCCATCTTTTCTGCAGCCTCTCACAGCTCCTGTACTGAGTTTTCCCTACACTGCATTTCCTCAGAGCCACCAGCCTTTCCCCACGAGTACTCTCAAGCCTTGCCCTATCTCGCCAGCAACGCCAGTCCCTCCCGTCTCCATCCTTACAGTATTCTTGAGGTACTCCCACACCTCCCAGCCATCATAACTTTCAGCTCATCCACCCGGTACTTAGCAACAGCTGGCTGCATAACGCCTCGCTCGCCTGTGCCCGAATGACCTTTCCCCCTCACTTTACTCCCATGAATAATTCCTGTGATGAATGCCATCCTTCCGTACATCCCCAGACGATGCACCTACCCCGCCTCTGTCAACACACTGAGCTTGAATCATTACCTTCTCCTCTTCCTCCTCCTCCTCCTCTTCCTCCTCGCCATGTGTTCCCCCACCGCCCAGCCATATCCAGAGACATATCGCACACATAATACAGGAGGGAGGGCTGCTCGTCTGGCCAAAGCATTACTCACACTGCTTTACAATTATATTTCACGTACCTGATGCATGTATACACATTATGCCACCTGGGATCATAGCACACTCCCACCCTGAGTTTTCTCCGTGGATTATTATTATCATTATTATTATTATTTTTATTATTATTATTATTATTATCATTATTATTATCATTATCATTATTATCATTATTATTATTATTATTATTATTATTATTATTACTATTATTATTATTATTATTATTATTATTATTATTATTATTATTATTATCATTATTATTATTTCTATTATTATTTTCATTAATTTCATTATTATCATTATCGTTATTGTTACTGTAACTACTATCACTATTATTATTATCATTATTACTATCTTTATAACCATTACTGTATTATTATTCTTTCATCATTATACTCGAGGAACCCTTCTGTTGGGCTCCTGATCCTTGAGGTTGCGTTTCAGGCGGGAGCAGGGCAAGGTAAGCTTCTCCTGGGCGAGAAGGTCCTCGACGATGCTGCACTCTCTTCTGTAGACTGAAGATGATCCAGCTTTGTCGAAGGTGATGTCTCGCTCGCGTTGCTTACTTGCAAGTGGATTCGTTGACACCAGTGGATGTGTGTGTGTGTGTGTGTGTGTGTGTGTGTGTGTGTGTGTGTGTGTGTGTGTGTTACGGGAAGAGTGTTATACACTCTTGTTGCCCCGTCTCTTAACTTTGTGTATATACCATGCCTTTACGCTTGCGTGTACACACACACACACACACACACACACACACACACACACACACACACACACACACATACCACAGTATAAGTCGGGAGAGCAATTACCGAATAGCCTCAAGTGGATGATGATCAGGTGGGTTGGCTGTGAGCCTCCGTATGTTATCTGTTTGTCATTACCTATTAATACCGTAGGGGAGGAAGTTTAACATTCGTGAGGCCCCATCTTTTGAGCATTCTCTACTGTCATACACCGTCTTAAACTGATGTATGCTCCTTTCATTGGCCATGTTCTCAGTCATCTCAGTCCATTCATCCATCATTCTACTCTATGAATACTTCTTTTGATCCTTTCTTCTCATTTAGTGCTTGCTTTCATATTATGTCTTCTGGTTGCTCTGTCCCAACATCTCTCACAGAACAGTTCACTGTCTACGTCATTGACCTGTTTTTTAAACTTCAAGGTTGTGATTAGGTCACCCCTCACTCTTCTTTCTTCCAAGGCGGGCAAACTTAAAGCATCTAGACTTTACCTGTAACTCAGCTATCTGTACTGTGGTACCATCTCCGTTGCCCTCCTCTGGATCTTCTTGATTAGCTCTTTATACTACTTTAAAGCGGTGACCAAACCTGAGAAGCATATTCTAGTTTTAGTCCTATGCAGGATATGAACAGCTTGCTAAATACTTCCTCGCTTACATACTTATACATACTTGATAGATATTTGGAAGTGGACTTAGCAGCAGATGGAACCATGGAAGTGGAAGTGAGTCACAGGGTGGGAGAGGGAGCAAAGGTTCTGGGGGCCTTGAAGAATGTGTGGAAGGCGAGAACTTTATCTTGGAGAGCGAAAATGGGTATGTTTGAAGGAATAGTGGTTCCATCAATGATGTATGGTTGCGAGGCATAGGCTATAGATAGGGTTGTGCGGAGGAGGGTGGATGTGTGAGAAATGAAATGTTTGAGGACAATATGTGGTGTGAGGTGGTTTGATCGCTTCCATGGTTCCATCCGCTGCTAAATCCACACCCAGATATCTAAAACACTTCACTTCCTCCAGTTTTTCTCCATTCAAACTTAACTCCCAATTTACTTGTCCCTCAACCCTACTGAACCTCATAACCTTGCTCTTATTCACATTTACTCTCAGCTTTCTTCTTTCACACACTTTACCAAACTTCTCCGGTTTCTCACTCGAATCAGCTACCAGCGCTGTATCATCAGCGAACAACAAGTGACTCCCTTCCCAAGCCCTCTCATCTACAGCAGACTGCATACTTGCCCCTCTTTCCAAAACTTTTGCATTCACCTCCCTAACCACCCCATCCAAAAATTAATTAAACAACCATGGAGACATCACGCACCCCTGCCGCAAACCGACATTCACAATGAACCAATCACTTTCCTCTCTTCCTACTCGTACACATACCTTACATCCTTGATAAAAATTTTTCACTGCTTATAGCAGCTTACCTCCCACACCATATTCTCTTAATACCTTCCATAAAGTATCTCTATCAACTCTATCATATGCCTTCTCCAGATCCATAAATGCTACATACAGATCCATCTGTTTTTCTAAGTATTTCTCACATACATTCTTCAAAGCAAACACCTGATTCACACATCCTCTACCACTTCTGAAACCACATTGTTCTTCCCCAATCTGATGCTCTGTACATGCATTTACCCTCTCAGTCAATACCCTCCCATATAATTTCCCAGGAATACTCAACAAACTCATACCTCTATAATTTGAACACTCCCTGTTATCCTCTTTGCCTTTGTACAATGGCACTATGCAAACATTCCGCTAGTCCTCAGGCACTTCACCATGAACCATACATACATTAAATATCCTTACCAGTCGGTCAACAACACAGTCATCCTTTTTTTTTTAAAATAAATTCCACTGCAATACCATCCAAACCCGTCGCCTGCCGGCTTTCATCTTCCGCAATGCATTCACTACCTCTTCTCTGTTTACCAAACCATTCTCCCTGACCCTCTCACTTCGCACACCACCTCGACCAAAACACCCCATATCTGCCACTCTATCATCTAGCACATTCAACAAACCTTCAAAATAGTCACTCCATCTCCTTCTCACATCACCACTACTTGTTATTACCTCCCCATTAGCCCCCTTCATCGATCTTCCCATTTGATCTTTTGTCCTACGCACTTTATTTACATCCTTCCAAAACAATTTTTATTCTCCCTAAAATTTAATGATGTCTCACACCAACTCTCATTTGCCCTCTTTTTCACCTCCTGCACCTTTTTCTTGACCTTTTGCCTCTTTCATTTATACATCTCCCAGTCATTCGCACTACTTCCCTGCAAAAATCGTCCAATCGCCTCTCTCTTCTCTTTCATTAACAATCATGCTTCTTCATCCCACCACTCACTGCCCTTTCTAATCTGCCCACTTCCCACCTTTTTCGTGCCACACGCATCTTTTGCGCAAGCCATCACTGCTTCCCTAAATACATCCCATTCCTCCCCACTTCTCTTACCTCATTTGCTCTCATCTTTTTGCATTCTGCATTCAGTCTCTCCTGGTACTTCACTCAGTCTCTCCAAGTACTTACAGGTCTCCTTTTCAAGCTCACTTACTCTCACCACTCTCTTCAACCCAACATTCTTTCTTCTTTTCTGAAAACCTCTATAACAAATCTTCACCTTCGCCTTCACAGCACATTAACATCCAAAAGTCTCTCTTCGACGCGCCTATCAATTAACGTTTAATCCAGTAGCGCTCTCTGGCCATCTTCCCTACTTACATACGTATACTTATGTATATCTCTCTTTTTAAACCAGGTATTTCCAGTCACCAATCCTTTTTCAGCACACAAATCTACAAGTTCTTCACCATTTCCATTTATAATACTGAACACCCCATGCACACCAATTATACCCTCAACTGCCACATTACTCACCTTTGCATTCAAATCACACATCACTATAACCCGGTCTCGTGCATCAAAGCTGCGAACACACCCACTCAACTGCTCCCAAAACACTTGCCTCTCTTGATCTTTCTTCTCATGACCAGGTGCATAGGCACCAATAATCACTCATCTCACTCCATCCACTTTCAGTTTTATCCCTATCAATCTAGAGTTTATTTTCTTACACTCTATCACATACTCCAACAACTCTTGCTTCATGAGTAGTGCTACTCCTTCCTTTGCTCTTGTACTCTCACCAACCCCTGACTTTACTCACAAGACATTCCCAAACCACTCTTCCCCTTTACCCTTGAGCTTTGTTTCACTCAGAGCCAAAACATGCAGGTTCCTTTCCTCATACTACCTATCTCTCCTTTTTTTCTCATTTTGGTTACAGCCACACACATATAGCCACCCCAATCTGAGTCTTCAAGGAGGATGAGCACCCCTCGTGATTCCTTCTTCTGTCATCCCTTTTAGAAAGTTAAAATACAAGGAGGGGAGGGTGTCTAGCCCCCCCCCCCGCTCCCGTTCCCTTTAGTCGCTTTCTACTACACGTGGGGAATGCATGGGAAATTTTCTTTCTCCCCTATCCCCTGGGATATATATATATATATATATATATATATATATATATATATATATATATATATATATATATATATATATATATATATATATATCTTTCTTTTTCTTTCAAACTATTCGCCATTTCCCGCGTTAGCGAGGTAGCGTTAAGAACAGAGAACTGGTCCTTTGAGGGAATATCCTCACCTGGCCCCCTTCTCTGTTCCTTCTTTTGGAAAATTAAAAAAAAGAAAGAAAAAAATAATGAGAGGGGAGGATTTCCAGCCCCCCCGCTCCCTCCCCTTTTAGTCGCCTTCTACGACACGCAGGGAATACGTGGGAAGTATTCTTTCTCCCCTATCCCCAGGGATAATATATATATATATGTGTACGTGTAGGAAGAGAGGAAAGTGATTGGTTCTCAGTGAATGTAGGTTTGCGGCAGGGGTGTGTGATGTCTCCATGGTTGTTTAATTTGTTTATGGATGGGGTTGTTAGGGAGGTAAATGCAAGAGTTTTGGAAAGAGGGGCAAGTATGAAGTCTGTTGGGGATGAGAGAGCCTGATGATACAGCGCTGGTGGCTGATTCATGTGAGAAACTGCAGAAGCTGGTGACTGAGTTTGGTAAAGTGTGCGGAAGAAGAAAATTAAGAGTAAATGTGAATAAGAGCAAGGTTATTAGGTACAGTAGGGTTGAGGGTCAAGTCAATTGGGAGGTGAGTTTGAATGGAGAAAAACTGGAGGAAGTGAAGTGTTTTAGATATCTGGGAGTGGATCTGGCAGCGGATGGAACCATGGAAGCGGAAGTGGACCATAGGGTGGGGGAGGGGGCGAAAATTCTGGGGGCCTTGAAGAATGTGTGGAAGTCGAGAATATTATCTCGGAAAGCAAAAATGGGTATGTTTGAAGGAATAGTGGTTCCAACAATGT